>NC_045681.1:25713798-25965457 GCF_003331165.1 Xiphophorus hellerii
AAGGAGAATCAGAGTGGGAGGAGACTTCATGGGAGGAGGAGAAAGGAGCAGAGGGAGAATCTGCACAGAGATGCTCAGGTAAGGTTGTCTACCTTAACCAGAGAAGAACCAGGTCTGCTGATCATGCACACACCATCAAACCTAACCAACAAAGAGCAACCATGTTCCAGAAGCCATGGGTGCTCTGGAAATCAGCAGGAAAACGGACTGATCATAAAGTCGTGACTTTTAGGATATTTATTTTTACTCCAAAACAGTTTGTTCTGCCTTGACTACAGAGTTCTGTTCAGACATGATATTTTTCTGCTCTTGATCAAAAACAAGCTTAACACTTTTTTCAGCATTCAACTTCTGCTGCTTTTTAAACTGTTTAAATAATGAGCTGAGCCTCCATGGGGCAAGCTCATTTCATTAAGCTTAATGTTTGTCTTCTGCCACACTTTGACATGTTTGCTGCATCTTTCAAACAAAACTCTGCAGGAATCCTGCTGCAGTGATCATGTGTCAGTCTGTTGGTGATGCAACTCCAGACACATAGGAAACTTTTTTTTTTCTGCAGGACTTTTGTGCTTCCCCTTTGCGGTCTACCATGACTGACAGGAAGAAGCTCTCCAAGACAGTGAAGAGGAAAAGGAAGAGCAGTGAGGTAGAGGTAAGCTGTGGTCTGTTTAAGTGTGTGGTAGCAGAGCTGAAGTTGGAGGCTGCAGTCATGTCTTCCATGTCTGTTTCTCAGGGTTTGGTGTTCAGTGAGAACAAGAGGAACAGAGTAAAAGAGAAAGCTTGCAGCAACAAACTAGTAGGGGACCTCTGCTAACAGGTATATCTCAGAGCACTTGTCTGCTCCAGGTTTTCATCTGTTTTTTTCTGTGCTGCAGGAGGATGGCATGCTGCAGAAGATTGAAGAACGGATCCAGAACTCTCCATCCATCCTCCACAGCAAAGGTTTGTTCCTATAGAAAGATTTACGTACCTTAAAGTTTCAGGATTATATGACCTTGTTCACTTCAGATCTGGTTCTCTAGATGAATTAACATGACAAACAAAACATGGTTATAAGGTGAAGTTAATGAAACTCGCTGCGTTACCTCAGACATTTGTTGAGGCATTTTTGCCTGATTAGCCAACAGTTCTAAGTCAAGAAGTCAATAAATATAATACAGTCATGACTTAAGATATACATCAGGTGCCTGAAGTTATTTTTGGGAATCCACAGAGAAACTGACATTGAAGCCTGAGGGTCTGAGGAGAGCTAAATTGTTCTGCAAAAAATATATATATATATTGTGTTTCATACCAACCTATAAAAGAACTTTGAAGTGGAAGTGGGAGGGTTTTTTATGTTTCATTTTCAATATCCCATTGGCTATTTCTTCTTCTTTTTTTCCATCTTCCAAGTATTTGACCAGAAATGTTTTCTGTCATTGTTCTTCTCGGCTTATTGTTTCTGGCAATTTTGCAATTACCAACAGCAGGTGAGCAATTGCGCATTGGTATGTATGTGAACAGAACCTGATCACGTTATGTCAGGCTGTGTATGAATATTTTTACCACATGCCTGAAAAGTTGCTGCTTTACAAACTTGAATGAAAACAGATTTGTAGCCACAGCTCATATTTATTGTTTTGGTCTCTGCTTGACGCATTAATCTTTGATTTAACCACTAAACATATGATGTAATGATGACAAAAACCTTCATACAGACGAACATGTTGTCATTATACTGTTGATCACTGTTGTATTCAGATGATCATGAAGTCGGCTGCAGGCATTTATTTATCTTTGACATTTTCCCAGACTGTTAGAGTTTTGTTAATAGAATAAACTTTATTCTGTGCTCTAAGTTCCTCACTGACAACTTTTAATAATTTTTTCTGATTATTTTAACCTCATCTCTAAGACTGCAGCATATTTGTAATGATAAACCCTGACAACTTTGTCAGAGGTTCAATTCCTCCAGGTAAGGGGCATTTACTACGGGACAATTTGCTGACCAAACTGCTGATTGACCAGTTACTGACAATCCACTGGACTGAGTGGCAGGTGGCCTTATGTTAATTTTAACCTGGATGTTCTCAGAATATCTTAACTTCTAGTTGTATTTGGTTTGTACAGCAAAGGGCTCTAGGTTAAAGGTCAGCTTTACCATCATCTGAGTGTTTCATCTGATTCTTTGGTTTACATTTTGGATGGAAACATGTGTTCTGAAGGTTTGTATTTGGGCGCTTCAGACTCTGGATTCACATGCTGGCCTGACCTCAGTCTGCTACTTGGGTCCAGATCGATGGTCTCAGTTGTCTGAAATATTTTTGAACATTTGCAATAACCGTTTCCTGATTATGTTTGACGGAATTGATAGGTACGATGCTGGAAGCATCAATCTTTAATGAGTAAAATTTGCTCAGAACTGATTTCAGGTGAAGTAGTGATTCTGGGACATGAACACCAGTTTCCTGTCCCTACAGCTGATCCTGCCTCATTCATGGAGGCCTTCACTATTTCAACCAGACCCCGGCGAGGACGAAAGAAGCTGTTTAAGCTGAATGTCTCATCTCTGCTGCTGGACTCTCCGCACAGCGTGAGTCCTTTTTTCAGTGTTGACTCCTATCAAGAAGTAATTCAGTTCAAACCATTAAAACTGAACTATTTCCTGTTTATAGTTCAGCACCTAAGCATTCTGAGCTGATATCAGTCTTAATGTGAACTAGTTTACATTAATTTACAAATATTTTCATGAAATAGTTTTTAATAAAAAGATATTGATGGTATGGGTGAGTCACTGTATAAGCCTGTCATTGACAGCCTGTCGTTTCCAAGGGTATTTCCATTTGTTTAATCTTCTACTCCTTTGTCGAGAAAACAAAGAAAAGCCAATTTTGCTGTGGCTGAACAAAATTGGTGCTATTTTAGCTGTACTGAACTCTACAATTGTGAGACTTGGAAGTGGCTAAGTTCATAATGCTGCAACTTTGGTGCGTGTGTATGCTGTATCTGAAAACTCCCACTCCCTGTGCACAGCAGGTTCTGCAACAGGAACGTAAACCAGGTGCAGCTTGGGGTGGGGACCTTCATTGCCTTTAAAAATGGAGCAGACTATGATAAAGTTTAACACTGGAGGAGTGGTATACAGCAACAAGGCTCCACAGACAGACAGATGAACTTGTGCACACTGAAAACACTTCAGTCACCATGCTCTCACCTTTTGAGGAGAAATGTTACAACTCTTTTCTGTAGAGGTTGAAGTTTGTCCTAATCTTAGTTTATAGTTGAATGGCATTCATTTCGTAACACTTGCTATGGAGGTTTTCTTTTGTAGTGTGTACGGGTCCCATTTATACAGTAAAGGATTGTGTGGGATTTAATGATAAAAGTGTATGTATGACCAATATAAACTCAGATTTATAAAACTATGCGCATGCACACCAACAAGCAATTTTTCTTTATGAATCACAGCTGCATAAGGTCGTACCTTACGTTCTGCCCTCTACAAACCCACATTAAACCAGAAATGGTCAAGTCAAAAGCTCCTCATGAATTTTAAGGCGTAATTAAATGTGCCAGCTCATCATGTTATTTCATGATGTACAACAGCAACCACTAAGAAAAAAAAAAAAAGGAAAAAAGCTACTGCCCCCTGAAGATTATAGGGGGAAGTGCATTATCACGTCAGGCCTGAAATGTTTGAATTTCCTTCGTGATTTTCCCATTTGTCAGGTCTTCCAGCAATGTCACTGATATTGATGAATGTGATGAATGCGCACACTTGTATGTACTTCATAAATAACTGCAGTGTTATTTATGTTTCCACTGGTGAGTGTGATGAATGTATCAGCTGTTTTGAAAGCTTATAATAAATTTAATATGTAGTTTTAGATTGAGTGAAATCAAATGCCTGAGAGGAATCATGAAGAAGTGTGGCTTCAGTTTCCCACCTCACATCTTTTCCCCGGTCAAGTTATGTATGACACATGTTTTATAGATCACAACCTTTGCGTGGAAGGTGACATAAACAAGTTCCAGGCCCTGTTTTGTGTGCATGCCAGCTTTACAAATGAGAGCCTTGGTCTAATATTAGTTTGTATTTTGTCAGATGCCAGGTGGAAATGAGGAAGACAAGGAGAGCGATCACCTGATCATCAGAAGACATCTGCGCTCCAACCGTAGAAAGTGACCTGTGCTGCCGGGTTCTGATTAACCACTAAACTGTATCTGAAAACTCCCACTCCCTGTGCACAGCAGGTTCTGCAACAGGAACATATGGACTTATGTTTGATATGAAAATTGATAGCTGTAAGTGATGCAACTATACTCAGAACCAGTTATAGTAAGAAGATCTGAGAGGACAGATGTCATTAAGGGTTCTTCATTCTGGCATTTGTGATTAAATCAGAAACACAGTAATGAGACTTTAATTGAAAACAACTAGATCAAATGCCAGGAGACAATCCAGACTGAAGGTGAGTCAGAAGGGTGAAAACATTAATCAGGGTGATGATGTGATATTTTTGTCACCAGAACATCATCTTAATGTCCAGGAGGACCCAATGCTTCCTCTGCATCATGTTTCTAAAGGTGGCCGATAAGGCCCACAAACTGAGCTTCTCTACAGAAATCTGATTAAATTGTCAACAATGACAAGCCCTCTCTGGTTTCTGCTCCTCTCACCAGATTTAGTTTTTCCTCAGATTCTGAGTCTGACCTCTGTTGACTCTAGCAGACAGAAACCAAACACCTGCTGGGTTGTAGGAAGAACAATAAGACCAAAAAGTGTCAATGTTTTCATGAGTCAAAATAAATTTGGCTTAAGGTTCTGACACCATTTAAAATCTCTTGGAGTAAAATATTGATGTGATATTATCAGCTAAATCCTCTGACTGATTTCAGGTTGTTTCACCTGTTTCAGGTTGATTCTGATTTTACATGAAGGAACTTTTGTTGGTGCAGAATGGATTTTTTTTAAATATTTTTTTTAAGTAAAACCCTTAAAGACATCCTAGGTTTTATTTTGTTGATGTAAAGGTGAAACAGCAGGTTGGCCATGTTTCAGTTATTTTTTGTAATAAAATTTTTAATACCTGAAATGTTGGCTGTTTAATGTTGGGATAGTAGGTCAAATTCTTAATTTGAGACATTTTAAAAACAACTAGACTTTAACATTCAGCTAAACTGGAGGGTATCGTTAAAAAATACTTTAATGGACTTCCGCTTCCGGCATGCCTGAGTAGAGACGCTTGCAGACGACGCACTGACCGAAATATCTTTTAATTTACCTGTTATTAAAATTTAATTCCACCTACACTTCCAGAAGACGCTACTACAATGACCTCGTCACAAAAGTCTACAAGAAGAGAACAGAAGATGGGGAAAAATGATGATGCGAAGACGACACAGAAACAGCTAACACTTGATGCTAGCTTAACTCAGAATGAAACAGGGACTGACTTGCTAATGCTAACAGAGCTCCGCAAATTTCGAGAAGAATCTGGAACGGCGCAACGAGACATTTTAGAATCCCAATCCCGGATGGAGGCATCGATTGCAGAAATAAAAAAGAGAATCGATTCACTGGAAGAGAGAGTGAGTAACGCAGAAGATCGTGGCCTACAGCAGGAAAGGGTGCTAGCTTACTTACTCAAAAAAGACGCCAAAGTAGCTGCAAAATTGGATGATATAGAGAATAGGATGCGCAGGAACAATATAAGAGTGTATGGGATAAAGGAAGATTCAGAAGGAAAAGAGATGATCCCGTTTATTAAAGATTTTTTTAAATCTGCGCTGAAGCTGCCTGAAGGCACGGACATTTGCATTGAAAGAGCCCATAGAGCTACAGTTCCGAAGCCGAAGTCGACATCTCCACCGAGATCCATAATAGTTCGCTTTCTGGATTCCAATGTTAAGCAGCTGGTACTACAGTGTGCCTGGAAGCAGCGGGACGTGGAGTTTCGGGGAAACAAAATTTTCTTTGACCAAGATTACTCCACCGAGGTACAGAGAAAAAGAAAACAAGTGCGTGAAGTCATTAAAAAGCTGAAGGAACGCAACATAAAGGCACAGTCACCATACCCGGCTCAACTTAGACTGTTTTTGGATAAGGGTGTCAAGACCTTCTCCTCTCTTTTGGAGGCCCAATCCACTCTGAAGGAACTCGGGATCCCGGTGGAGGTGGATGAGCGGGACGTCCTGGAGAGAGATTTGCTAAACAACAATTGGCAGACCCAGGGGAGACGTGGAAGGGCCGATCCAGGTCTGGATAACATGGACATCAGGGCCATACTAAACTCGGTGGATCAGCACAAGCAGGGTTGAGACGGTACTGTTTTACCTGATTCTATCCTGGTTTAGCCGACATTTTATTCAAAGGTGGATCTTGTTAAAAGTATAAATAAGGACATGCAGGTATAATATTACATTAATACTTATGGACTATCGGTTGGCGTATTCGCAGTGAGTGTTTTACTTTTTTTTATTTTTTTTTATTGGGCATTTAGTGCAGTAGAATAGGAGACTATGTGGTCTACTGCTTACACACAAGGTGTACTCCGCCCAGGGAGACCATTATCCCTGTCCATTTTACATCAGGAGTGTGCTGCCTATGTTTTCCAAAAGAGCAGCACATGGAATACTTGGAAGTTCTGTGAAGATGAAGATCTGACTACTTGTTCATTCTGTTCATTGTTTTTCGGCGAGCTGATTTTGAATGTTAGAGATATTTGCATAGGGATCAATATATTACTGGAGGGATGTAACTTTTTTTTTGTTTTCATATAAATATGACGACTTTGAAAATTGTTACTTACAATATTAATGGAGTAAATCACGTTATAAAAAGGAAAAAAATTCTAACGCAATTAAAAAGGTTGAATTGTACAATTGGGCTTTTACAAGAAACTCATTTAAATGAGATAGAACATGCTAAATTAAAGAGAGACTGGGTGGGACAGATATTTAGCGCATCCTATGGAAACTACAAGAAAAGAGGAGTAGCAATACTGTTTCATAATTCTTTATGCTTTGTAGCAGAAAACGTACTCAAAGATAAAGAAGGCCGCTGGATAATGGTTGTTGGTTCTGTTGGAGGAACCACTCTTACAATTATGAATATTTACGCCCCAAATGAGGATAATCCAGGTTTTTTTAAAGAGCTAGCCCAAATTTTAGCGGGTCATTCAAAAGGAACGATTATTTTAGGGGGAGACTTTAATTGTGTCTTGAATCATTACATGGACAAATTTCCATTAGAACAAAAATATCAATTATCAAAAACAAAAGCATTGAAGAGCCTATTGGAGGAGTTGGGGCTGGGTGATATATGGCGTGCAAAACATCCAAAGATCAGAGATTATACTCACTTCTCAAAAGTTCATAGAAGCCATTCCAGAATAGACTTCTTTTGCGTTCCCAAACAAGCAGCTCACAGAGTGGTGGACTGTCATATTGAACCTCAAACTATCTCAGATCATGGACCTGTGATAATGTCTTTAAATGTCGACCTGGAGAAACCTTTTAAGTTATGGAGATTGAATGTATCACTTTTAAATAATCCGGAGACAATCCGATATATAAAAGATGAATTAAAGTTTTTTTTAGATATTAATGATAAGGACGAGATTTCACCATCTACTCTATGGGACACAGCCAAAGCATACTTGAGGGGTAAAATTATTTCATTCTCTTCAAAAGTTAAAAAGGAACGTGAGAAAAAACAAGAAAACTTACAAGAACAGATTAAGAAACTTGAGATTAAACATAAAAGAACAAATGAAGATAATGTATTGCAGAAACTTAGAAAATGTAGACAAGATTTGAATGAGTTACTAACTTATAAAGCAGAGGGCGCTTTACGTTTCACAAACCAAAAATACTATGAGCAGGGAAATAAAGCAAGTAGACTATTAGCATTTCAACTAAGAAAATCGCAGGCAAGTCGAACCGTTCAAAAGATTACGTGCCCAGTATCCAAAAAACTAGTATCTCATCCCAAAGAAATCGCAAATGCATTTTCAAAATACTATAGACAACTATATAATTCGGAGACTAATCCTAACAAATTAAATAAAATTAGGCAATTTTTGCAACGAATTAATCTTAATAAACTTGACGAGGAGGAGGCTAAATCATTAGTGGGGACAATTACCGAAGAAGAGATAAAATCTGTTATAGGAAAGCTTAAAAATAATAAATCACCTGGAGCGGACGGATTTCCAGGAGAATTCTATAAATGCTTTCAGGCTGAGCTTATCCCACTCCTATACAGAGTGTTTAATTATGCTTTAGGTTCCAAAGATCCACCTAAAACATGGGCAGAAGCAATTATCTCGGTCATATACAAAGAAGGTAAAGACCCCACACAATGCGCCTCGTACAGACCAATAAGTCTGCTCTGTAATGACGTTAAGATTTTAAGTGCCATCTTGGCCAAAAGACTACAAAAGATTATTAATAAACTTATCAATCCTGATCAGACAGGCTTTATACCCAATAGACTCGGAATAAATAATATCAGACGTACCCTAAATATAATTTCAATTGGTCAACAAAGCCCTCACACATCCATGCTTCTCGTCCTAGACGCCGAGAAGGCATTCGATCGGGTGGATTGGTTGTTCCTGAAGCAGGTTCTATTGAAGATGGGCTTTAATGAAAACTTTATCAGTTGGTTTGGGGTGCTGTACTCCAGTCCAACCTCTAGAGTACGCGCTAATGGTTATATGTCAGAAAGTTTCCCCTTAAAAAGAGGAACTCGTCAGGGTTGCTGCCTTTCACCGATCCTGTTTGCTATCAGTATAGAACCACTAGCAGAATTAATAAGAACAGACTCATCAGTTCTAGGCATACCAGATAAAATCAGGACTCACAAACTATCACTGTATGCTGATGACGTCATTCTGTATATAAGAGACCCAATAACTTCTATACCAAATATTTTAAAATGTTTGAAGGACTTTGGTGTGGTCTCAGGATATAAAGTTAATGAATCAAAGTCAGAGGCCATGATGCTAAGAGGCTCCTGGCCCGCAGAACTATCCAAATCAGTGAATTTCAACTGGTCACCTGACGGATTTCGATATTTGGGAATCAATATTACCACGGATGTTTCCAAATTATATAAGGCAAATTTTGGGAAGCTATTGGACCAAATTCAAAAAGACTTAGATAGATGGGATATTTTACCGCTTTCCTTTTTTGGAAGGATTGAATCAATCAGAATGAATATTCTCCCTAGATTGTTGTATTTGTTTATGGCCCTTCCTATTTGGATTCCAACAACAAAATTAAATAAAATGCAAAAAATGATTTCTACATTTATTTGGCAGAAGAGAAAGGCCAGAATAAAACTTACTCAATTGACCAGTGGTAAACCTTATGGAGGTCTTAATGTACCAAACTTAAAATTATATTACTGGGCAGCACAACTACATGCAAGTGTAGGCTGGCTAACACAGAATAAAGAAACAACGTGGCTGACACTGGAACAGAGCGCAAGCCCTAAACTTTCTTTACAGGCCCTTGTATTCTGCTCGACTGAAATCTGGCATAAGTACAAAATTACAAATTTATGGATGAAAAGCACTCAAAAGACTTTAAACATGATTAGAAAAAATATGAAAGCTCCTCAATCTATATCCAGAGCTACAAAAATTTTGGATATAATAGACTTTAAACCAGGGCGACAAGATCCAGGATTTCAAACCTGGCAAAGCAAGAACTTAATTTTTATTGATGACTTGTTTGAAGGGGAGATTCTGAAATCTTTTAGCCAGATTGAGAAGTATGGATTGAGCACATCTGATTTTTATAGATATTTACAGTTGCGAAGTTACCTGATGTCCCACACCGAATGGTCCCTTCTTAAGTCACGACCTACTGATTTAGAATTATTCTTTATAAAGATCACCAAAGAAAAAAAATCTAATAATACTGTGTCGAATTTATACAAATGCTTACAATCATGTCTGTCGACGGGATCTCCTGGGATAAAAGAAAGATGGGAACTAGAAATGAATGTTGTGATTGAAGAGTGGGAGCAAGTGTGTGTAACTGGACATAAACTGACTAACAGTCCAACATGGAAAGAATTTTATTGGAAAATAATCGTTAGATATTTCAAAACTCCATATATTATTTCCAAATTTGATCAAGCTAAATCAAATTTGTGCTGGAGACAGTGCGGACTAGTTGGAGATCACACTCATGTCTTTTGGGATTGCCCAAAGATTAAGAAATTTTGGGAGGGAATTAGAGAGGAAATTTCAAATATTTTGCAGACTTATATTGATTGGAACCCCCGGATCTTTGTTCTGGGAATTCCCCCAAATAATTTAAGTAAAGAAGAACAGTACTTGTTTGGAATCCTTGTTCTCGTAGCCAAAAAAATGATAACAGTATGTTGGTATAAACTTTTACCCCCTACTGTAAATCAATGGAAAGAGAAACTAGTGAACGTTTATACGATGGAGAAAATAACAGCAAAATTAAATTTGTCCACTGACTTATTTAAGAAAAGATGGAACCCTTTGAAGACATATTTCCAATTAATATTGTAGTAAGTAAGATAAATGTAAACACACAGGCACATATTTTATATGTAGATTTAACACATATCTCCGTTATAATAAAGACAAAAGTCACTCGAGAAAGATTTTTCCTTTATTTCATCCCCCATGTAAAAAATCCTGGATTTCAGCTCGCCGACTTGTTTGGTTGTTGTTGTTCAACTGTTTGTCTGGTTGTATTGGAAATTGTTGTTTCTGACTTATTGTATTAATCATTGATTTTGAATATTGATCTAATAAAATAAAGTCGTTGTTCAAAAAAAAAAAAATACTTTAATAACCTAAAGCAGTGAGGAGCACATTATAAAATTTTCCATTTCATTCCCTTCTTTTGATTATAATAAACATTGTTTATATTAATCACACAAAAAATAATTTTGATAATACATGAAAATGTCAATACACACTTATGTGTACTTCACAAAGAAGAATCAGGGTAAGCCTTTACAGGCTGAAGATCGGTCATAATAATGGGTCAGCACAGAGTGAAGGAAATTGGTTATTTTTCTTGAGGTGGTCTTAAAACCATGGAAGAAAACCACTGACATTTTTGTTTTCCATTCTCTGAAATGTGAGTCTCTTTATTTTATAAAAAGTGGAGCATGTCTCTGGCAAGAGCAATGGCAGCAGCAACCACAACTTTCATTGAAGGAAGATGATGCTGATGAAAGCTTGTGCAGGCCTTACACATGAGCTGCCGGCAAGTCCTTTCGGGATCTTGCAAGGGTCGAAAGTGATCTCCTGATTTCTTCTTTCTTTTGTGTCAGAGGATTCTAGCACTTGAACACACCAGTGGAGAGAAGTTTATACTACTAAGTGTTAAGCTTTGATAGCCTATATGACTTAAAGAACAGTGAAGAGGTTGTGCAGTAGGATAACATTGCATCGTCACAAACAGCAGTGGAGGGGAGTGGCCTGTTCTCTTGAAAGGTTTCTTACCACATTGTGTGTGCTGCAAACTATGCATGATTTGCAGTATAGTTTTGCAGAATCCATTTGGTAAAATATGGAAAGAAAAAGTTGAGTAAAGATTGGTTCAACATCAAGGCCTCTTCACATCTGAGAGGGCTGTGCCTGCAATCTGCCAGAGATACTTCTCGCCTGTGGAAACGAGAGACTAAGGGTCACAAATTAGCAGCGGGTTAAGAGGGTGGCTGCATTTTTTGCAGCAGAATCTGCTCTTCCATTTCCCAGTGATTCCAAAAAGCAAAAATGCACCACTCCAAATGCATAACGTGAAACTGTAGATTGTCATGACTGTCTTGTGGCAAGTTTGCAAGCTTCAATGAGAGAAATAACTAGCCATTTGCGCAGTGAAATAAGACAATGGAGGGCCAGAAGTCAGAATGCCATGTGAAATCCAAAATGATTCCCTTTTTTATGTCAGTATCTCAAGAAGCAAAGACATCCTCAAAGGGAACAAGATCAGGGCTTTGAAGAGTGAATCAGAGATATCAGTCCTTGGGGTGCAAATCCCCAAGGACTGATATCCTTGGGGATTTGCACCCCCAAATCCCCAAGGATTTGGGGATTTCCCCAAATCCCCAAATCATTTGGGGATCATTTGGAGACATGTGGGGACATTCACCACATGTCCTCATGTGGTGAATGGGGACCTTTACCACAACGGTGAAGGTCCCCATGTTCAGGTGTGTGTAGTGTTGAGGCGCTTATCAAGTTCAAATACATTTTTCATATGCTTTCACACACTGCATTCTCATATTCTCACACAAAGGCCCTTTGTAATTGTAACATCTATAGAAACTCCTCAGACTCCCGTCTCCCAGGAAATAGAAACTTAGTTGATAAAATGACGTAAGACATCAGATGACCACCAGGTGCATCCGTAGTATAGTAAACGAATCTTCCCGTTTTGGATCAGATGCTGTATAGACTCGGTCACAGAAACATCTAGTCTGTAAGGGTAAGCGTCTCCTTTTTTAGCGCTAAAAAAGAATAAAATAAGTAAAGTCTGATTACTTGTACTGGCTGATTTTCTGCTCTGTGTGCGGTACATTTTTGATCCATTTTCAACAATTGGTAGCAGAGGATGGTTTTGTGCTGAGACACGAGCAGAGATTGAACAGGCCGTTCCGGCGCAGCCTGACGGAGGCAGTGTTCTGGTGTTGGGCCCACATAAAAGGTGAGGAAAATTTTCCTTAATAAACACCATAGCATTGTTTCTGTTGGACTGTCTAAATTCCAGAAATCAGCAGTGGATGGTGTTGCATTCTTCTTAAACCTCTGAATTCCAGCTATTGATTGCTGTTATATTGTGTGTTACTGAGTTGTCTGAAGTGGTCAATCATTGTTCGATTGTCAGCTGTTGTTCGTACTGCTTTTGATTTGTTTGTCTAAAGGCTTTCGAGTTAGTCATAGGAGTAAAGTTAAGGTTACTTAAACAGTTAATAGTCAAAGTAAAAGGTCGATTGGCTCTGTAGTGAGAACTGGTCGTCTCCGACTTTTCCTGGACGCGGGAAAAGGAAAGACTAGGTTTTGTCGGTTCTATCCTTGGGGAGTGCTGCCCCCTAAAAGAACGCGTTAGCCAATCTGTGACTTGCTCAAAAAACACAAAAGTGTTGAGAGGGGTCCACCATAGGAAAAAGATAAGAGAATAAGATAAAGATTGATCGCGATCTGTTCCTCTGTAGAGAAATAAGTGAAGAAAATAAGTGAAAAAAGAGGACATCATAGGAGCTGAAAAGCGTGGATCCATTTCTGTGTATCTGTCAGCCGTGTGTGTGTCTGTCAGCTGTGTGTATGTAAACGTCTGCCGCTGAGCAGACTTTGCGTGTTTAAATGTACTCTCCTTCGTTTATTGCAATGTCTTTTAAAACCATGGTAAACATTCGGGGATTATAATCTGTGGGAAGTTTCTTTATCTCATCTGTGGTCTTTGATTTTCTCGCCGCCGCGCGAGCAAAATCTTTCTGCTGTGTGTGATTTCCTCGCCGCTGTGCGAGCAAAAAAAAAGAGAAAAGGAGACAGAGGCTCGCCGCAGTGCGAGGCAGTAAAAAAAGGCAGGAAAGAGGAGAGGTGATCTCTGGGTTTGAATATGGCGCAGGAGGTCGACAGGGAGAAATATGATCCAAAGTGGGGCATCGGGCCATGGATTGCGCTCAGTGAGCAAATAGATGGATTAATAACTTATCTGGGGGAACATGACGAATTCCAAACGGACGGGGACGGACAAAAAATACAAAATAAATTAAAAAGTCTGGTTGAAATGGGTGGAGGCGATTTGCTAAGCAGACAGCCCCTGGGGAAACATTTGTTGCAGGGAATCAACAATTCTAAAAAACATTTGATAGACACTGTGCAAAAAGAAGGAGAAGCAGGAGTTTTCACTAACAGAAGCTGTAAAACAAACGAGCAGAATGCTGAGAGAGAACTCAGGCAGAGGGAAGAACTTTTGGTTTTCTGGCAGGGACTTTCACATGCATTTGAACACAAAAAACAAAAAGTTGCCACCAGCTCTGAACACACAAACATAAATACAGACAATTCACTTCCTCCACCATATAGTGGAGACGAAACTCGGCCTTCCCAGGGCATTTATCCCATAGTGAACATTACACAGGGAACTTTAGCAGTCGAGGGGGAGACAGCTACCCCACAAAACGCTCCCGAAGTCCACACTGGGACTAATACCCCGAACTGGACTATATTAGATCAGACCCCGTCCACACCAAATCCCATGGCTTGGTCTCAGTTAAATGACACCTTTGTCAGATCTGCTCAGAGGTTGCAGAACCTGTGTGACAGAGCAGAACAGATGGAGAGAGGAGAGATAAAATCTAATTCAGCCAAAAACGTTCAAATTAAAATGGATGCAAATGGAACGTGGGTTTCAGAGGAGAACCTTACAGATAAAACTGATGAACTGAAAGAGGTCTATCACATCTCGTGCCCTCTAGAGAGCATGCGTGGCTTAGGCCTTCACACAGCAGAAGGACAGCACGCCCTGGTTGGGAGCAACACAGGGGCTTATCCTCTTTTGAAAAACAGTGCTGGGGGTCAGAAATACGTTCCTTTTCCTCTAGATGACAGAGAGGCCATAGTAGATAAACTGCCCAGTATTACAGCTGGTGGGAGTCTTTGGTTGGCAGAGTTAGACCTGCTGACCTCTGGAATGACTCTAGCGCTGGGAGATTTCAGAGCAATAATGAGCAGAGCTATGTCTGGCATGGTTATGAGAGACATAGAACACGCAGCAGGGACCCAAAATGTAAGTAATTCTACTCCAGCACATCAATTCATCACACCTTTGGCACGGGAAATAAAAAGGCAGTTTCCACTGGCCACAATCGCTCCCATCACCAGGTTTGAATGGGATTACAGCATGGATCCTAAAGAATACATAAATAAAGCTGCAGGAACCTGGTTCGGAAAAACTACAATTAATCCAAAAGGCCCACACTCAAACTTAACTGAAATGTTTAGAGAGGCAATCTTGAAAGGTGTTCCTGAACAGGTTGTACAATCTATGAGAAATAATCCAGATTTAACAGGGTGCGAGTACGTTAGATGGGAGAGGCATCTGCTTCATCACTTATTAAAGGCACAAGATGAGTTCAAGAAAAAGCAGTCTGACACTAAGGATTTAGAAATTCAGCTGTTGAAGCTCCAATTGCAGGAAGCAAAACAAAAATTGAATAAAAAAAAAACAGATACAAAGGAACATGTGATGGTTGTGGCTGTAGGTGCTGCAACACACACACAAAATGCAACTTCCTGGCAAAACACTAATCAGATTGGGGGAGGACTGGTTCCTCTTCCTGTTTTTTCTGTTTCATATCCTCAAAACAGGTACAGAGCGTTTCCTCGTGGACGGGGAAGGCGTTTGGCCGGTCACGAGGGCGGTGCTCCGTGGAGGGGTCGTGGGGCGCGGATCAGGGGACCACAGCAGGAGGACATATGCTACCGATGTGGACGTGTTGGACACTGGGCAAAACATTGCTGGGCCATACCAAATCACGGGGAACCAGGTATGATCCCCCACAATCCCAATGTTATACCTGGACAGTCTTTTCAGGGGAATAACGAGCCCACACAGAACATCTAGTGACACGCCCCTGGAGACCCACAGCCCAGCATGGGAACTGCAGACCCCATGTTGTCAGCAACACTGGAGGGGAGAGAAACACACTTCCTGGTGGACACAGGTGCTACACACAGCACATTGAACTTTGTTTCTCCCCTCAGTTTGACGTCACAAACTGCATCTTTAACTGGGTTCTCAGGGACAGAACAAAGTCTGCCTTTCACTAAGCCTCTGACCTTCACACTGGGCAATCAGCACCTGCAACATTCTTTTGTCAGCTCTCCCACAACTCCCGTCAATTTGCTAGGAAGAGACTTACTGATAAAACTGGGAGCAACAATTATGTGCTCTGTGAATGGATTAATTGTTTCATTTCCCGATGGCACGTCCCTCCCTTGTGCAAACTTTCACACAGATGGACAATTTCTCATGCAGCCAGTTGTTTCTGAGTATGCAGACATATATTGGGGCCTTTTAACGAACTTACCCTCCAGCCGTCTAATGTCAACGTTTGTGGACTGGAAACCTTGGCTCCTGTGTCTGCGCTCCTACGTCTCTCCTCCGGATCCCCCCACGTGACCCTGTTCTACGACAGAGACGTCTCTGAATGGTACCAGGAATCTTTCCTTTCCACTTTGGAGGAAACAACCTGGGAGGTAAAATCTCAGATATTTATGTAGCTCCAGTTGGTGTAGCTGCTGCTGTCTCTTTCACAGAAACGCAGTCAGAATGTTATCAAATATCTGATGAAGCTGTGCCTCACATCTCTCTCTGTTTGCACCCTGAGCACCAAGCAAAAGAATTGGGCCCAATGATGAAACGCTCCCTGGCAGCCACAGATTGGATTGCGACAGCAGTGCCAGGTTTGTTTTTCTCCCCTTCTATTGACACATATAAGATCAGCTTTTCAGGGTCTGAAACAGTAGAACTTCATCATGAACATGTCCAGGCATCACGGTAGGGAAAAATCAGACCACCCTTTAGCGGCTCAATTAATCACATCCATGCCCACATCTCTCTGGGCAGAGTCGCCTACAGATGTGGGGCTTGTTTGCTGTTCTCCTATTTCATTTCAGGTGGACTCTGAGAGACCTCTCTGGATTCCTCAGTATCCGCACAAACCCGCAGCTGAACAGGGCATCGCAGAAACAATAACAGGGCTAATTCGGGCTGGCGTGCTGGAACCCTCGCAGTCTGATTGGAACACTCCCATTTTGCCAGTGGAGAAAAAAGGTACTGGTAAATACAGAATGGCCCATGATCTTCGGGCAGTGAATGCAGTTCTCAAGACAAAAACTGTGCCGGTTCCGAACCCATATGTGTCTATTGCTGCATTAACACCCACTCAGCAGTGGTACACCTGTATTGATTTGGCAAATGCATTTTTCTGTGTCCCACTAGCTGAAAGCTGCAGGGACTACTTTTCATTCACTTTCAGGGGAGAACAGTGGCGTTACACCAGGCTGCCACAAGGTTTCGCCCTGTCTCCAGGGCTGTTTAACCAGGTTTTGAAGGATGTTTTGCAGGACTGTCCTCTCCCTCCACAAACGACCCTCATCCAATATGTGGACGACCTTTTGCTGGCTGCCCCCACCGCGGAGACCTGCGTTAAAGCGACCTCTCTGGTTTTGCAGCACCTACATCAGGCGGGTTTCAAGGTTAGTAAGAATAAATTGCAGATTGCAAGAAAACAGGTTTCTTTTCTGGGCAGGATAATTTCTGCAGGCACAACTGGCATGTCTCCTTCCCACAAGCAGTCCATTTTGCAACATCCGAAACCCTCCAGAGTTAAAGACATGCTCTCTTTTCTGGGGTTAACTGGCTACAGCAGGAGCTACATTCCCTTTTACACTGACCTGACTCAATCTCTTCGGGCCTTGGTTAAAGAACAAGGCATGCGAAATCTGAACAATCCCCTCATTTGGACAACTGAGGCGGAACAAGCTTTTATCTCATTAAAGCAAAACATGGCATTGGCAGCGGAACTCTCCCTCCCAGATTACACCTTGCCGTTTTTTCTTGATGTTTCTGTAACAAAAATGGCTGTTAACGGAGTTTTGTTCCAGAAAAAAGGGGGAGAGAGAAAAGTACTGATGTACTTATCTGTAATGATGGACAATATGGAAAAAAGGCATCCCCCATGTACGCAACATGCAGCTGGGATAGCCAAACTCATACAAAAAACCGCACATATTGTCATGGGACATACACTGCAAGTGTTAACTACACACAGCGTGGTGGCATATGTAAACTCACAGAGTTTCACCATGACGGCGTTGAGACAACAAAGGCTTTCCAAAGTTCTGGAAGCTCCAAACATTTCATTCACTCATGAAGGCATAAATATGGCAGACTGTTTTGCAGACGGAGAACCACACGAGTGTGCAGAGTTGGTGGCAAAGTCAGAAAAGGTAAGACCAGACCTGGAAGCAACTCCCTTGATTGGACCAGAGGTGAGACAGTTCTTCACAGATGGGTGTTGTTACAGACACCAAACACAAGAACTAAGAGCTGGTTTTGCAGTAGTAGAAAGCACAAAAGCAGGCTTTCTCACAAGAAAAGCAGAAAGACTGGAAGGAACAGCATCTGCACAGAGGGCAGAAATAAAAGCAGTGATCGAAGCGTTAAAGCTTGCCCAAGGATCACAGGTAAATGTGTACACAGATTCCGCTTATGTTGCAGGAACAGTGCATTTGGAACTTTGCCAGTGGATGAGGGGCGGATTTCTGACCACCAGCGGCTGAACCATAAAACATGAGGCGGAGGTAAAAAAAAAAAAAAAAAAAAAAAAAACTTGCGGAAGCATTGCTATTGCCAAAAACAGTAGCTGTAATCAAATGCAAAAGTCATGACTTATCAGGCACAATGATTGCAAAAGGTAATCAAGCAGCGGACAGAGCAGCTAAAGTAGCTGCGGGGTACACCAATTTGGCCATGGTGTGTTCCTCGGAGGAGGAATTACATGACAAACTCACACTGGAGGAGGTGGTAAGATGCCAAAAGGGGGTGCCACTTGAAGAGAAAAACATGTGGAAGCAACGAGGTGCCACTGAAACAAATGGATGCTGGAGGGGCCCAGACGGCAGGTTAATTCTGCCCCCTGGGAGGAAACAGGAGCTGTTTCAGGAAGCTCATGGGGTTGGACATGTGGGAACTAAACAGATGATGCATAATCTTAAAGACTGGTGACAACCCCAAATGATCAACATGGTGAAACAGTTTGTAAATAATTGTGAAATGTGTGGACAGGTTAACCCTAAGAAAACTTTGAAGCCACATCAGGGACAGTTTCTTCCACTCACAGGTCCAGGGAAAGAGGTTGTGTTGGATTTCACTGACATGATAAACACGGTGCAAGGGAAAAGATATTTGCTGGTGTGTGTTGATGCTTTCACAGGTTGGCCAGAGGCGTGGCCAGCAGCGAGAGAAGACAGTAAAACTGTCATAAAATGCCTGATCAACCATTACATCCCCAGGCACGGTTTTCCAGAAAAAATCAGATCAGACAATGGAACCCATTTCAGAAACAAGGACCTGCGAACAGTGGAAGCTCATCTTGGTTTGAAACACAAGTTCGGTACGGTTTATCACCCGGAATCCTAAGGCAAAGCAGAACGAATGAATCAAAATTTAAAAACAAAATTGGCTAAAGTTTGTGCACAAACTAAATTAACAGTGACCAAGGCGCTAGAAGGACTTAGGGCCCTTAGTAAAACGATGCATGAGCACTCTGGAGTTTCAAACCCCTTGGATAAGTGGTTCACTGATCTGTTTGGAAAATATAAAGAAATCATCATCTCTTTGCTCTTTTCTGTGACAACCGTCCTGGCACTTCTGATCACCTGCGGTTGCTGCTGTGTCCCCTGTCTGAGGTCATTGGCGGTGCGGTGCATCACCTCAACCATAGAGAAAGGCAGCAGTAGTGATGGAAATCCACCTGCCTATCAGATGTTTTCCCGGAGACGTGAAAGAACCGTGAAATTCCAGATTGCCAGAGTTTAAGGGCAGTACTAGTATCCAGTGACAAAAGAAAATTTTCCTTCACTTTAATGTTCTTTATATAATCCATTGATTTCGCTTTTGTTGTGTTTTTTCTTGCAGAATGAAGTCCAATCCTTTCTGGGTGTGCCTTGGTGTGAGACTGTGGGCGCCTTCCACGATTGTTGGACCGAGTTACAGCCGAAATCCCACACTGAAGCCTTCCAGGCACTGTCGGGGTTTCCCAGCGACCGCGCCGGCTCTACATCTGGACACACGCAGAAACTGATTTGACGTTGATAGGTCTCGCTATAGAGAGGCTGCAGTGATTTGATTTCATTACAATGATTAAAGTTTGATCAGAAAACATTTTTACTTACTTTTAATCCTAGTTTAATCATGCCAGTGTATTTTGAGTGTACTGCCTTTAATCCTGATTTACTTTATTGATTTGATGTTTTACGAATGTGTTCATTGTTCTGTGCCTTTCAATACTCAGAATTCTAAGCTTTTCTTACCATTTCATTCCGGTTCACTTTGCATCCTTTTCGTAGTTCATTAACTTTTACATATTACATAGAAATCTCACCTTTTAGTCTTCTAACAATGTGTTCATTTTTGCATACTACCTAACAATTCACTGATTTTACAAATAATTTTAACCTAACACTTCACTATAAGTTCCACACACTATCCTAACATTTTGTTCACTTAGCACTTTTGTAGAACTTAACAACTTCGTAGCTGTGACTTTTCACCTTGTTTTTAAATACTAACAATAAAACAAAAAAAAAAAATATACAAAACCTAACACAAAATTTTAGACTTTGCTCTTTTGAGTTCATTACCCTCCTGTGGCATGGCGTTGAACTGAGGTCACTACAGAATGAATATAATGAAAAATCAGACATATGAAGTAATAATGACAACAAAAATGATTAAGACAAAACTCACAAGACTACGGATAACATTTTATTGAAAATAAATATAATAAATAAAACAACAGAAACAGCTGACATAGTCATGCCATGGGTGGTTGACTAACATTTCCCTAAACCCCAACACCCTTCAAAATTTTGTTTCTATTTGTGCATTTCTCCAGATTGTAAGGGGGACATTGTGATTTTTTCCACCGCCTGCTGAGGCCAGGGGTGCCCTGTCCGTTTTTACCCCCAAAATATGTGATGAAATGAAATGAAAAACATTGGTGGAGGATGCGGGAGGACGAAGCCTCAGGGGGAAGTTTTCCGGAAGGGACAATGTCTACTCGAGGATGTACAGCCCCCCTCTTTTATTCTTTTCGTTATTTTCCATTTTTCTTGTTTTGTGTGGTCTCGTTGAGACCAAAAGGGGGAGCTGTTGAGGCGCTTATCAAGTTCAAATACATTTTTCATATGCTTTCACACACTGCATTCTCATATTCTCACACAAAGGCCCTTTGTAATTGTAACATCTATAGAAACTCCTCAGACTCCCGTCTCCCAGGAAATAGAAACTTAGTTGATAAAATGACGTAAGACATCAGATGACCACCAGGTGCATCCGTAGTATAGTAAACGAATCTTCCCGTTTTGGATCAGATGCTGTATAGACTCGGTCACAGAAACATCTAGTCTGTAAGGGTAAGCGTCTCCTTTTTTAGCGCTAAAAAAGAATAAAATAAGTAAAGTCTGATTACTTGTACTGGCTGATTTTCTGCTCTGTGTGCGGTACATTTTTGATCCATTTTCAACAGTAGCAACACTAAAAACTGTACAGCGCTTAAAAGTGATGTTGGTAATGTCCAGAAGGACAGCTATGTGTCTGAACCAAAGCACTGCCAAAAGATGAGGTCTTCTGCTTCAAGAGGGTGAATGAAGCTGAATAAAGAACAAGGGTGAGCAGGCTTTAACCAACAACGTCAGAATAGGCAAAAACAACTTCTTTCAGCTTCAGGGATCCAGGAAACCGAGTCAGAAGCAATCAGGCCTTCGTCGTGAATGGAGGCTTCAAAGACTGAGTCATTAGGATAAAATGTCTGCAACAAAAAGGCCATGCCCAGAAAATACATAAGTTGTTTTTTAGTGGCAGGCTGGCAAATGTTTCTGAACATGTTGTAAGGACACAGAGTGTCCCTCACCAGTTATAACGTGACCTCAAAAAGAAAAGAATGTTTTCCTACACAGATTACAATTTTTAACAAACAGACTTTGAGTCTAAAAACACGCAAATGTTTTTTTACGGAGAAACTGTGTCTTTGTTTTTAGGTGAATCTACATAGAACAGAATCATTAGCATACTGTAACAACAGGACACCTGCAAACTGCATCCGAGAATCTACGCTGACTTTCACTGCAGCATTATACTGTAGATTGTTGGATTTTCAAAAAAATTCAGTCGGCTAAATGTCTAGGCACGGCTTTAGATCTGATTGTCATGGACAAAGAAAATGCATTTCCATGGCTATCTACAGAGCAGTGTTTTTGTCCTAAAGTGGAATTTGAGACAAAATTGGAGTTTGAGATTAGATAGTAACATTCCTTACGTATGTTAAACATCTACATATCTTTTTAATTTTCATATTAATTTTTAGGTATCTGTCCTTTTTTTTTGCTCACTGAATTGATTGCACGGACCACCCTAAGGGGACATGGAGGATTTTATTTTTCTTTTGCAAGTGAACGTAACACTTTTGCGTTACCTCGCAAAAGTTTTTGCGTTCTCTTCCAATAATGTACTGATCAGTTCATGCAGCATAATTGAATACTGGAAGCCTTTCTTACAGTGGCCATTGTACTTTCTGCTATTATATCGTAAGGTTTTTCCATGTAAATATCTTGTAAAATATCTGAAGTTTTATATCTCTTTCTTTACGATAGAAATGCACCACAAATCAATGATGTAAGCACAAACTTTCCTTAAGTAGGAAAAAAAAATACATCCAAGCAATCTGGACTATTTCTGAGTTATTATCGCGGAGTAATGAGTCATCTGACAGTTTTGATTGTGTCTCTTTTGTGTTGGTAATCTAAATGGTTTAAACAAAGAGTCACTTTTGTGTGCAGTTCCATCTCAACTATACACAAACAGATATAAACATGCAGTCAATAAGGGAGTTAGGAGTAAACACTGAGGCTCCTTACATGTGTATACATTTGAAATTTTAAATTGACATTTGTGACTGCATACAAAATAGACCAGCAAATATTGCAGTAAGCATATTGCAAGGTAACGTAAAAGTATCGCGAAGTTTTGCGAGGTAACACAAAAGAATTTTTTTCCCCCTTGTCCCTTAGGGGGCTTAGTACCTCTCTACTCATTTGCTAATTCTTTTCTGCTCCATCTTTAAACAAAAAAGTGCCGTCACCTGACAACCTCTCAGCCAATAAAATGAAGATGTTATACTGGGTGCGTTTGCTTCCTTCAATTGGGTGTGCCTGTGTGGCCAAGGGTGTAGGAACAAGTTTGTGATTGGGGGAGACACATATCGGAAAACCTGACAGATCCGTAAATAGCTTGAGCAAAAATGTCATAAACAATAATCTGACCTGTCAAGAAAACTGGCATAAGGGTATGAGATCTTTCCAGGTACACGCAGAAAAAGGTGCATAATGGCTTGGAAGAAATAAAGTAATCTTGTAGTTTGATTAAAAGTTAATTAAGTTGAATAAGTCTGAATAATATGAGTATAAGTAATCACTCAATAACTTTCTGCAAAGAATCTCTGATTAATGATCTGTAATGATTTAACTATGTAATGATTATGTTAATGATTAACAATAAGAAAAAGATGTGATTTATTGTCAATGAAGGTGAAGTTGTGATCATTTGAAATCAATTCAAACAGGTTTAACAACAGGTTGAATGTGTTTAATGAGTTATAATAAATGATAGTGAGTTATAGAAAAGAGAGGAATGCAGTACAGCCCTGATAACAGGAAATGTCGCAAGCAGTTCTGAACAGATGGCCAGGGCGCACAGGATGGGTGGTGCGGTGAGTTTGGCTGAGGCAACGGGGAATGGGGAAGTACGGGAACTTCCACTACGGTCAGCAAAAACAGGTTGGGAAATGTGGGGACTTTTTCATGAGAGACAGCAGATGTGAAGAAAGTCACGTAGACCAAACCCCCCCATACACACACATGGTGGAGAAATGTATAAAAACGGGCTGAAAAGAGGAACCAGCTGT
This sequence comes from Xiphophorus hellerii, assembly GCF_003331165.1. Lineage (NCBI taxonomy): Eukaryota > Metazoa > Chordata > Actinopteri > Cyprinodontiformes > Poeciliidae > Xiphophorus > Xiphophorus hellerii. The sequence continues at coordinate 25,737,539 of NC_045681.1, forward strand.
TCCCAGTCCGGCGGCGCAGAAGAAGAGACAACCTGCAGAAGCAGATTGAGCTACGGACCGCACCTCAGAACCACGGGGGAGCTCGGACTTCACACCGCTAAGAAAGGACTGGGTCCCGTCGCCCCATCTCTGGTTCGTTATTCGACAGTCGGTCTCGTCTCAACCCAGCACTTTCAAACTCTGCAACAAGACTTGGAGGAAGGACAAAGACCCCTAAGGGATGAAGAACTGGGTCTTGCAAAAGGATTCGGACCCGTTCTGCTTTGTTTTCTTTCTAAGGAGGATTTTTCCACACAAGGCAAAGACCTCAACCAAGGATGCTAGAAATTCCTGTTGCCAAAAGATCCACCATCTTCTGGGTATGAGTTGAATCTGCTCATCGAAATTCCATTTCAGAACGTGCGACTTAAAGTTAGGGAAAGGAGACAGGGTAGTATGATTGTACATGTAAATTTTATTACACTGTTTTTGAATTATATACGATTGATTATTGATTTGTATGTCGCATATCCCTGCTTAAGCTTGCTTAATAAATTTATACTATAAAATTCTAATGAGGTTGGTGGACATTGGAATTAATAGAGTCATTTAATCTTTGTCCAGTTCTTTTAACACTAGGACTACCAGGATTTTGAGAAATTCCTATCTCTACCAAGAGGGGCCAGATTGGGTATCTTCCTAGAGCTACCGAGAGGGGCCAAACTGGGTTATTAGCATCCAAATGTGGCCAAGCTGACGACTCTGAATGGTCTAATTAGCATCCCTGTAGATGAGCAGGGGGGAGGAGAGCCAAACTCACTACATCAACTTTCACGCTCAAAACACAGCAGTTAAAGTCACCTTCTCCCCACTCCCCAATTCAACATTTAGGCGTATGCTCACATTTTATACATATAAAAATGGCTGCAAACAGACGTGCAATTGCACTGTCTCTCTTAATTTTAAAAAATTTCAGTGGATAATTATGTAAATGGAATAGAAGATAATTTATTTTTAAGATTTTTTACTCAATTTTTACCATTTGCATGTGAAAAAGGCAGAATTTTGTGTTTCATAGACTCAAGTGTGCTCACCAAAGTGTTTAATGTAAACATTTTCATCAAATCCAAGGTTCTTTATTGCATTTACATTTTTATCAACCCTGATGGAATTGAGTTACAGAGACCAATACCTTTACCCAAGCAATTCAGAAATGTTCTTCTGACATTTTTACTGTACCAGCTTACATCTTATTCAGGCCCAAAAACTGGATACAGTTATCTGTCGATGATAGGCAGAATGTATCTAAAGGAGAATTTAAAGTTCAACACAGGGCTAACACAGAAACACACCAAGATGGCTACTTAGATGTACTAAATCAAGGTATTTTGAATATTATTAATATTTATGCTTTAGCACTGCTAGAGGAAGTCCAAACACTAGGGCACGAGAGAACGCAAACTCTACAGAATAAATCCAAGGCTACGATTCAAACTGGAGATCTTTTTTTCCAAGGAGACATTGGTAATTACCACACCGCTGTGCTGCTTCTGTGTAACTTTGTATTTATTGATATTGTACATGAAAAATGTTTGAAATGTATCTTTGTTCAATGCATTTGTGATTTTTTTTTCACAAGTGAATTGGATAAAATACACAGCAATCTTCAGCATAAGATAGCTCATCTTCTCCACAAGTTGAAAAAAATTGCATTTCCTTTCCCACTTATAACACATTGGCATGTGATGTACAAGATATTGAGAGTGGATTTGCACACATCTGCCACAGGTTCCCAAAATTTCAGGAGAATTGGGGTAAATTCACACCAGCCCTCTTTAGCCCACGTTAATACTCTTTTTCATTTGCCTAGAAAATTTGGTTGATTTAGGGAGGTGTGAATGTGTACTCAAACTCTAATGCGGACCAAAGAAGTGAACTCTGGTCCTCCTAAAAGCCTAGGTCTCGGTTCAGCTGAAGTGAACTGTAGTGCGGTTTGAATGTATACGTGAATGCCAAGTGGTCCCGAGACCGCTCCAAAAGCAGGAAACGCACTACAGCAGAGGGTACTTGTGTGAAAAACAACATTCTCCATAGTTTGATGCCTCATCCCCGACTCATGCTGAGCAGATTTTGTTGGATGTTTATTTTGTCTTTGGGTAAATGTGAAAAAACAAACACTGTTCAACAACAGCTAAAATCTGAGGCCACCCCACTTTTGCTTACATTTTACATTGAAAGGATGTAGATGACCTGCATGGAACAAGTACTCTTAGTTTTCCTGCTAATTACTCTCTGATTCCAACTGAACACACCTGGAAGATGGCAGCTAACATCCTTTCATCGACATCATTAAATTGACTTTTCACCATAGTGTGCTGTGAAACCCCAGTCCTCTATTGCAATTTCAGAGAAGAAATTATAGAAAAGACCATAACCATCCACCAGTCACTACAACAGCTTATTACTAAATAATTAATATAGGCTAGTGGACAGACATTTCTGCCTATAGTACACATTTAAAATCAATTAAATGGTGCAGTTGTTGTTGCTTGTTAGGTTAACAACTGACCTAACAAAACGTATGCAGTAGATCATGAACAGTTTATTAGCTGATAATTTAACCACTAAGAAAAGACATTTAATTTTGTTGTAAAGTTTGCAAAAAAAAAAAAGCCGTAAACAAAGGATGCAAAATATACAAAGTTTTAGAGCGCATCCGCTATTAAACTGGTTAACATGTTGTTTAAAAAAGAAAACTGAGAGTCAAGACAAGATACTAGAGCGACAAAACTTAGAAAACAACATCAGGATTTGTTGTAAGAATTACCATGCAAAGAGAAACTATGCATGGGACTTGAAATATACTGCATTTGGTGAGCAGGGGGGAGGAGAGCCAAACTCACTACATCAACTTTCACGCTGATTGTCCTTGGAACAGGATAGTAATGGCCGTATTTACATAACAAAGGCGCCTCTTCACACCCTCTCTTGGAGGGCCAAACTGGCCCCTCTTTGGTAGCTCTAGGGACAGGGCCAAACTGGCCCCTCTCTGGTACCTGGACGAAGATTCCCATTTTGGGAATCTTTGGTAGTTCTAGTGTTAATTAAGGTAAAACTAATGTACATGATTCCAGTAAATAGGAGGCTTCATAATTTCCTTTGGTGAGATTAAATAATGACCCTGGGACTTACATCTAAGTCACTAAACATAATCTAGCCGGTTCCAAGTGCAAGTTATGATTTAGAAAGTGAGCTACCGTTAACAGAAGTGGTTATTGGAATTATGCAGCTGCGAGGGCTACTCAGCTGATTGTTTCTTAACTGTAAAGGGTCATAACTTCTGGATTGGAGGTAGTTAGAGCTAGACGAATCACTTTCGCCACCAGTTTAAATAGATATCTCTTATAGAGTACTTTTAGGGTAATACCCAGGTCTCAGAGATTTTCCGGACCTGTTAGACGGAGAACTGGTCAGTAGGCAGCCCTGTGAAGTAGTGAGGAGTGGGCGGGGCTGACTATTGCAGGATAACCTTCAGACCCCTTTTTACGAGTAATCTAACGTGTTACTTTTTACAATCCAGTAATCATGAAAAGTTATGTATCCAAGTTACTGTGTTACTATATTTGTCATTTTGTAATTTGTCATTTTTTGTTATACACAAAGCAATGGCTTGTGCCTATAACCATAGGTTTGTGCCATACCATTGTATTTCATTGCTAATTTCACTTATATGTCTTTGTGCAATGATAATAAAATAAGTCTATGTCTAATAAAAACATATATTGTTGCTTTCCTCTTTTTCCTTGGGGAGTTATGTCTCATGTGTAACACCAGTGACACAAACGAAAACAATGGAGAGAAAAAAGATGCGCATTGTCTAGTTGATGGATTTTTCATTGTGTAACCAAGTTACTTTGTCAAAGTAACTCACATTTGGTATTAAATTAATATATATACAGTATATATATATATATATATATATATATATATATATACATATATATATATATATATATATATATATATATATATATATATATATATATATATATATATATATACAGTATATATATACAGTATATATATATACAGCATATATATATACAGTACAGACCAAAAGTTTGGACACACCTTTCTAATTCAATGGGTTTTCTTTATTTTCATGACTATTTATAAGGCAAGAAATCCCACTTATTAACCTGACAGGGCACACCTATGAAGTGAAAACCAAATCAGGTGACTACCTCTTGAAGCTCATCAAGAAAATGCAGAGTGTGTGCAAAGCAGTAATCACAGCAAAAGGTTGCTACTTTGAAGAAACTAGAATATAAGGGGTATTTTCAGTTGTTTTACACTTTTTTGTTTAGTGCATATTTCCACAAGTGTTATTCATAGTTTTGATGCCTTCAGTGTGAATCTACAATGTCAATAGTCATGAAAATAAAGGAAACTCATTGAATTAAAAGGTGTGTCCAAACTTTTGGTCTGTACTGTATATATAGATATATATAGAGAGAGATTTAATGGGACATTTGGGAGGATGTATAATGGGACGATTGGGAGGATTTAACATGGAGCACTTGGGAGGATTTATAAAGGGACACCTATAAGAATTTAACATAGGAATTTTGTGAGGATTCATAACGGTACATTTGGGAAGATTTAATATGGGATATTTTGGCATTGCTGCATCTCAGCATTTCCATGCTGTTCCAAAGCTAATAAGGCTGAAAATTGAGTGTAGTGCTGAAAATTCACATATTGTCACTTTTTCACTTCTCTCGCCGAGAAAACGCTTTTTTGGTCTCTTACATTCAAAACTCATGAAACTCAAAATTTAGACTTGGTCCCAGCTTCAAACCACCAGAACTACTGTATCTCAGAATTTCTATGCTGTCCGAAAGCTAATCAGGCTTAAAATTGAGTGTAGTGCTGAAAATTCACATATTGTCACTTTTTCGCTTCTCTCGCCGAGAGAACGCTTTTTTTGTCTCTAACATTCAAAACTCATGAAACTCAAAATTTAGACTTGGTTCCAGCATCAAACCACCAGAACTACTGCATCTCAGCATTTCCATGCTGTTCCCAAGCTAATAAGGCTGAAAATTGAGTGTAGTGCTGAAAATTCACATATTGTCACTTTTTCGCTTCTCTCGCCGAGAGAACGCTTTTTTTGTCTCTAACATTCAAAACTCATGAAACTCAAAATTTAGACTTGGTTCCAGCATCAAACCACCAGAACTACTGCATCTCAGCATTTCCATGCTGTTCCCAAGCTAATAAGGCTGAAAATTGAGTGTAGTGCTGAAAATTCACATATTGTCACTTTTTCGCTTCTCTCGCCGAGAGAACGCTTTTTTTGTCTCTAACATTCAAAACTCATGAAACTCAAAATTTAGACTTGGTTCCAGCTTCAAACCACCAGAACTACTGCATCTCAGCATTTCCATGCTGTTCCCAAGCTAATAAGGCTGAAAATTGAGTGTAGTGCTGAAAATTCACATATTGTCACTTTTTCGCTTCTCTCGCCGAGAGAACGCTTTTTTTGTCTCTAACATTCAAAACTCATGAAACTCAAAATTTAGACTTGGTTCCAGCTTCAAACCACCAGAACTACTGCATCTCAGCATTTCCATGCTGTTCCCAAGCTAATAAGGCTGAAAATTGAGTGTAGTGCTGAAAATTCACATATTGTCACTTTTTCGCTTCTCTCGCCGAGAGAACGCTTTTTTGGTCTCTAACATTCAAAACTCATGAAACTCAAAATTTAGACTTGGTTCCAGCATTCAAACCACCAGAACTACTGCATCTCAGCATTTCCATGCTGTTCCCAAGCTAATAAGGCTGAAAATTGAGTGTAGTGCTGAAAATTCACATATTGTCACTTTTTCGCTTCTCTCGCCGAGAGAACGCTTTTTTTGTCTCTAACATTCAAAACTCATGAAACTCAAAATTTAGACTTGGTTCCAGCATCAAACCACCAGAACTACTGCATCTCAGCATTTCCATGCTGTTCCCAAGCTAATAAGGCTGAAAATTGAGTGTAGTGCTGAAAATTCACATATTGTCACTTTTTCAGCTTCTCTCGCCGAGAGAACGCTTTTTTTGTCTCTAACATTCAAAACTCATGAAACTCAAAATTTAGACTTGGTTCCAGCTTCAAACCACCAGAACTACTGCATCTCAGCATTTCCATGCTGTTCCCAAGCTAATAAGGCTGAAAATTGAGTGTAGTGCTGAAAATTCACATATTGTCACTTTTTCGCTTCTCTCGCCGAGAGAACGCTTTTTTGTCTCTAACATTCAAAACTCATGAAACTCAAAATTTAGACTTGGTTCCAGCTTCAAACCACCAGAACTACTGCATCTCAGCATTTCCATGCTGTTCCCAAGCTAATAAGGCTGAAAATTGAGTGTAGTGCTGAAAATTCACATATTGTCACTTTTTCGCTTCTCTCGCCGAGAGAACGCTTTTTTTGTCTCTAACATTCAAAACTCATGAAACTCAAAATTTAGACTTGGTTCCAGCTTCAAACCACCAGAACTACTGCATCTCAGCATTTCCATGCTGTTCCCAAGCTAATAAGGCTGAAAATTGAGTGTAGTGCTGAAAATTCACATATTGTCACTTTTTCGCTTCTCTCGCCGAGAGAACGCTTTTTTTGTCTCTAACATTCAAAACTCATGAAACTCAAAATTTAGACTTGGTTCCAGCATCAAACCACCAGAACTACTGCATCTCAGCATTTCCATGCTGTTCCCAAGCTAATAAGGCTGAAAATTGAGTGTAGTGCTGAAAATTCACATATTGTCACTTTTTCGCTTCTCTCGCCGAGAGAACGCTTTTTTTGTCTCTAACATTCAAAACTCATGAAACTCAAAATTTAGACTTGGTTCCAGCATCAAACCACCAGAACTACTGCATCTCAGCATTTCCATGCTGTTCCCAAGCTAATAAGGCTGAAAATTGAGTGTAGTGCTGAAAATTCACATATTGTCACTTTTTCGCTTCTCTCGCCGAGAGAACGCTTTTTTTGTCTCTAACATTCAAAACTCATGAAACTCAAAATTTAGACTTGGTTCCAGCATCAAACCACCAGAACTACTGCATCTCAGCATTTCCATGCTGTTCCCAAGCTAATAAGGCTGAAAATTGAGTGTAGTGCTGAAAATTCACATATTGTCACTTTTTCGCTTCTCTCGCCGAGAGAACGCTTTTTTTGTCTCTAACATTCAAAACTCATGAAACTCAAAATTTAGACTTGGTTCCAGCATCAAACCACCAGAACTACTGCATCTCAGCATTTCCATGCTGTTCCCAAGCTAATAAGGCTGAAAATTGAGTGTAGTGCTGAAAATTCACATATTGTCACTTTTTCGCTTCTCTCGCCGAGAGAACGCTTTTTTTGTCTCTAACATTCAAAACTCATGAAACTCAAAATTTAGACTTGGTTCCAGCATCAAACCACCAGAACTACTGCATCTCAGCATTTCCATGCTGTTCCCAAGCTAATAAGGCTGAAAATTGAGTGTAGTGCTGAAAATTCACATATTGTCACTTTTTCGCTTCTCTCGCCGAGAGAACGCTTTTTTTGTCTCTAACATTCAAAACTCATGAAACTCAAAATTTAGACTTGGTTCCAGCATCAAACCACCAGAACTACTGCATCTCAGCATTTCCATGCTGTTCCCAAGCTAATAAGGCTGAAAATTGAGTGTAGTGCTGAAAATTCACATATTGTCACTTTTTCGCTTCTCTCGCCGAGAGAACGCTTTTTTTGTCTCTAACATTCAAAACTCATGAAACTCAAAATTTAGACTTGGTTCCAGCATCAAACCACCAGAACTACTGCATCTCAGCATTTCCATGCTGTTCCCAAGCTAATAAGGCTGAAAATTGAGTGTAGTGCTGAAAATTCACATATTGTCACTTTTTCGCTTCTCTCGCCGAGAGAACGCTTTTTTTGTCTCTAACATTCAAAACTCATGAAACTCAAAATTTAGACTTGGTTCCAGCATCAAACCACCAGAACTACTGCATCTCAGCATTTCCATGCTGTTCCCAAGCTAATAAGGCTGAAAATTGAGTGTAGTGCTGAAAATTCACATATTGTCACTTTTTCGCTTCTCTCGCCGAGAGAACGCTTTTTTTGTCTCTAACATTCAAAACTCATGAAACTCAAAATTTAGACTTGGTTCCAGCATCAAACCACCAGAACTACTGCATCTCAGCATTTCCATGCTGTTCCCAAGCTAATAAGGCTGAAAATTGAGTGTAGTGCTGAAAATTCACATATTGTCACTTTTTCGCTTCTCTCGCCGAGAGAACGCTTTTTTTGTCTCTAACATTCAAAACTCATGAAACTCAAAATTTAGACTTGGTTCCAGCATCAAACCACCAGAACTACTGCATCTCAGCATTTCCATGCTGTTCCCAAGCTAATAAGGCTGAAAATTGAGTGTAGTGCTGAAAATTCACATATTGTCACTTTTTCGCTTCTCTCGCCGAGAGAACGCTTTTTTTGTCTCTAACATTCAAAACTCATGAAACTCAAAATTTAGACTTGGTTCCAGCATCAAACCACCAGAACTACTGCATCTCAGCATTTCCATGCTGTTCCCAAGCTAATAAGGCTGAAAATTGAGTGTAGTGCTGAAAATTCACATATTGTCACTTTTTCGCTTCTCTCGCCGAGAGAACGCTTTTTTTGTCTCTAACATTCAAAACTCATGAAACTCAAAATTTAGACTTGGTTCCAGCATCAAACCACCAGAACTACTGCATCTCAGCATTTCCATGCTGTTCCCAAGCTAATAAGGCTGAAAATTGAGTGTAGTGCTGAAAATTCACATATTGTCACTTTTTCGCTTCTCTCGCCGAGAGAACGCTTTTTTTGTCTCTAACATTCAAAACTCATGAAACTCAAAATTTAGACTTGGTTCCAGCATCAAACCACCAGAACTACTGCATCTCAGCATTTCCATGCTGTTCCCAAGCTAATAAGGCTGAAAATTGAGTGTAGTGCTGAAAATTCACATATTGTCACTTTTTCGCTTCTCTCGCCGAGAGAACGCTTTTTTTGTCTCTAACATTCAAAACTCATGAAACTCAAAATTTAGACTTGGTTCCAGCATCAAACCACCAGAACTACTGCATCTCAGCATTTCCATGCTGTTCCCAAGCTAATAAGGCTGAAAATTGAGTGTAGTGCTGAAAATTCACATATTGTCACTTTTTCGCTTCTCTCGCCGAGAGAACGCTTTTTTTGTCTCTAACATTCAAAACTCATGAAACTCAAAATTTAGACTTGGTTCCAGCATCAAACCACCAGAACTACTGCATCTCAGCATTTCCATGCTGTTCCCAAGCTAATAAGGCTGAAAATTGAGTGTAGTGCTGAAAATTCACATATTGTCACTTTTTCGCTTCTCTCGCCGAGAGAACGCTTTTTTTGTCTCTAACATTCAAAACTCATGAAACTCAAAATTTAGACTTGGTTCCAGCATCAAACCACCAGAACTACTGCATCTCAGCATTTCCATGCTGTTCCCAAGCTAATAAGGCTGAAAATTGAGTGTAGTGCTGAAAATTCACATATTGTCACTTTTTCGCTTCTCTCGCCGAGAGAACGCTTTTTTTGTCTCTAACATTCAAAACTCATGAAACTCAAAATTTAGACTTGGTTCCAGCATCAAACCACCAGAACTACTGCATCTCAGCATTTCCATGCTGTTCCCAAGCTAATAAGGCTGAAAATTGAGTGTAGTGCTGAAAATTCACATATTGTCACTTTTTCGCTTCTCTCGCCGAGAGAACGCTTTTTTTGTCTCTAACATTCAAAACTCATGAAACTCAAAATTTAGACTTGGTTCCAGCATCAAACCACCAGAACTACTGCATCTCAGCATTTCCATGCTGTTCCCAAGCTAATAAGGCTGAAAATTGAGTGTAGTGCTGAAAATTCACATATTGTCACTTTTTCGCTTCTCTCGCCGAGAGAACGCTTTTTTGGTCTCTAACATTCAAAACTCATGAAACTCAAAATTTAGACTTGGTTCCAGCTTCAAACCACCAGAACTACTGCATCTCAGCATTTCCATGCTGTTCCCAAGCTAATAAGGCTGAAAATTGAGTGTAGTGCTGAAAATTCACATATTGTCACTTTTTCGCTTCTCTCGCCGAGAGAACGCTTTTTTGTCTCTAACATTCAAAACTCATGAAACTCAAAATTTAGACTTGGTTCCAGCATCAAACCACCAGAACTACTGCATCTCAGCATTTCCATGCTGTTCCCAAGCTAATAAGGCTGAAAATTGAGTGTAGTGCTGAAAATTCACATATTGTCACTTTTTCGCTTCTCTCGCCGAGAGAACGCTTTTTTTGTCTCTAACATTCAAAACTCATGAAACTCAAAATTTAGACTTGGTTCCAGCATTCAAACCACCAGAACTACTGCATCTCAGCATTTCCATGCTGTTCCCAAGCTAATAAGGCTGAAAATTGAGTGTAGTGCTGAAAATTCACATATTGTCACTTTTTCGCTTCTCTCGCCGAGAGAACGCTTTTTTTGTCTCTAACATTCAAAACTCATGAAACTCAAAATTTAGACTTGGTTCCAGCATCAAACCACCAGAACTACTGCATCTCAGCATTTCCATGCTGTTCCCAAGCTAATAAGGCTGAAAATTGAGTGTAGTGCTGAAAATTCACATATTGTCACTTTTTCGCTTCTCTCGCCGAGAGAACGCTTTTTTTGTCTCTAACATTCAAAACTCATGAAACTCAAAATTTAGACTTGGTTCCAGCATTCAAACCACCAGAACTACTGCATCTCAGCATTTCCATGCTGTTCCCAAGCTAATAAGGCTGAAAATTGAGTGTAGTGCTGAAAATTCACATATTGTCACTTTTTCGCTTCTCTCGCCGAGAGAACGCTTTTTTTGTCTCTAACATTCAAAACTCATGAAACTCAAAATTTAGACTTGGTTCCAGCATTCAAACCACCAGAACTACTGCATCTCAGCATTTCCATGCTGTTCCCAAGCTAATAAGGCTGAAAATTGAGTGTAGTGCTGAAAATTCACATATTGTCACTTTTTCGCTTCTCTCGCCGAGAGAACGCTTTTTTTGTCTCTAACATTCAAAACTCATGAAACTCAAAATTTAGACTTGGTTCCAGCATCAAACCACCAGAACTACTGCATCTCAGCATTTCCATGCTGTTCCCAAGCTAATAAGGCTGAAAATTGAGTGTAGTGCTGAAAATTCACATATTGTCACTTTTTCGCTTCTCTCGCCGAGAGAACGCTTTTTTTGTCTCTAACATTCAAAACTCATGAAACTCAAAATTTAGACTTGGTTCCAGCATTCAAACCACCAGAACTACTGCATCTCAGCATTTCCATGCTGTTCCCAAGCTAATAAGGCTGAAAATTGAGTGTAGTGCTGAAAATTCACATATTGTCACTTTTTCGCTTCTCTCGCCGAGAGAACGCTTTTTTGGTCTCTAACATTCAAAACTCATGAAACTCAAAATTTAGACTTGGTTCCAGCTTCAAACCACCAGAACTACTGCATCTCAGCATTTCCATGCTGTTCCCAAGCTAATAAGGCTGAAAATTGAGTGTAGTGCTGAAAATTCACATATTGTCACTTTTTCGCTTCTCTCGCCGAGAGAACGCTTTTTTTGTCTCTAACATTCAAAACTCATGAAACTCAAAATTTAGACTTGGTTCCAGCATTCAAACCACCAGAACTACTGCATCTCAGCATTTCCATGCTGTTCCCAAGCTAATAAGGCTGAAAATTGAGTGTAGTGCTGAAAATTCACATATTGTCACTTTTTCGCTTCTCTCGCCGAGAGAACGCTTTTTTTGTCTCTAACATTCAAAACTCATGAAACTCAAAATTTAGACTTGGTTCCAGCTTCAAACCACCAGAACTACTGCATCTCAGCATTTCCATGCTGTTCCCAAGCTAATAAGGCTGAAAATTGAGTGTAGTGCTGAAAATTCACATATTGTCACTTTTTCGCTTCTCTCGCCGAGAGAACGCTTTTTTGGTCTCTAACATTCAAAACTCATGAAACTCAAAATTTAGACTTGGTTCCAGCATCAAACCACCAGAACTACTGCATCTCAGCATTTCCATGCTGTTCCCAAGCTAATAAGGCTGAAAATTGAGTGTAGTGCTGAAAATTCACATATTGTCACTTTTTCGCTTCTCTCGCCGAGAGAACGCTTTTTTGGTCTCTAACATTCAAAACTCATGAAACTCAAAATTTAGACTTGGTTCCAGCTTCAAACCACCAGAACTACTGCATCTCAGCATTTCCATGCTGTTCCCAAGCTAATAAGGCTGAAAATTGAGTGTAGTGCTGAAAATTCACATATTGTCACTTTTTCGCTTCTCTCGCCGAGAGAACGCTTTTTTTGTCTCTAACATTCAAAACTCATGAAACTCAAAATTTAGACTTGGTTCCAGCTTCAAACCACCAGAACTACTGCATCTCAGCATTTCCATGCTGTTCCCAAGCTAATAAGGCTGAAATTGAGTGTAGTGCTGAAAATTCACATATTGTCACTTTTTCGCTTCTCTCGCCGAGAGAACGCTTTTTTTGTCTCTAACATTCAAAACTCATGAAACTCAAAATTTAGACTTGGTTCCAGCTTCAAACCACCAGAACTGCTGCATCTAAGCATTTCTATGCTGCTAAAACACTAATAAGGCTGAAAATTGAGTGTAGTGCTGAAAATTCACATATTGTCACTTTTTCGCTTCTCTCGCCGAGAGAACGCTTTTTTTGTCTCTAACATTCAAAACTCATGAAACTCAAAATTTAGACTTGGTTCCAGCTTCAAACCACCAGAACTACTGCATCTCAGCATTTCCATGCTGTTCCCAAGCTAATAAGGCTGAAAATTGAGTGTAGTGCTGAAAATTTATGTGGCAGGAAGAGGTGGAGGCTGCACCTGCTGGCAGGGTGATTGCAAGCGGGCCAATAGCGCCAGAGGGCGCTCAGTAAAAAAGTAGAGGTGAGCTCCAGTCTGACGTTGTTTGCTGTTGACACACCACGCTTCCGTGTTGAGCTGTCTGTGCGCTGAGTACAGCAGGAACGGACGGGTGTATTTACCTCCACATTGATGTGGGTGAGGTGGTTCCTGCAGAAACAGTGCCAACATTTGAGCGTTCCCATTTGGGTGCAAGTGTGGAGAGCTTGCTAATTGGAATCTCGACTGTCACACAACGCTGCTGCTTTGCCTGCACCAAGTCACTGCTTACTTAGCGGTTGCGAGAGAGAGACCGGCTGCCTGGGACACGCCCCCCACCCCCTCTTCCGAAATCGAAACAAGGAGCGGCTGATCGCATTCATTTCGGATTGGATTGGACTGGGTTGCTCATTTTGCTGTGCCGTCGAGCATAGGGATTTTATGGGGTTATTTTGACATTTTCTATTTCTTTTATTGCCTGTATTTTTAACAAATTGTCTTTTCTTATTTTTATTTTCTAGACTACCGGTGGTGCGCTCGGGCCCTGGATGCGGCGTCCCTTTTTGGTGTGACTGTAGTGATCAATACCAATAGGTGGAGGGAGTTACAAGGAGTGAGTGACTTCACGGGTGTTTGTTTTGATTTCTTTGCTTTGGAGCCTACCATCCAGGACCTGGCTGTATCCACCGGTAAGCCTATTCGGATTTGTTTTGTGAATTTTCTTTTTGTTCAGATACAGGTATTTTTTTACTCTCATAATAAATTATTATTGTCTTGAGGACTGTCTCGCTTTTTTGCAAAACCGGACCTGTGTCCCTTTAATAATTCCTGGGTGAAAACCCCGGGTGGCGTTGTTGGCAACAAACGACATTGTATTGTCCAAATCACGGAGCGCCACATTTGGCGTTGTCGGCAGGATGTTTTTGCAAATTTAAGCGGAGACTGTGTTTCGAGTGTTTTATTTATTTTTTAAATTTTTTTTTTTTTTTTTTTTTAGTATCTGTTTTATTGATTGTTTGGCAAAGCAGCAGCTGGTTGAGTGGTGGCGTTTTTGACTTAACTTTTAACTTGTTTTTTTTTCTCTCCTGTGTTTTGGAGGCTGGCATCATTGTGTCACCCCTCTACGTGCCAGGGTTCAGTTATGGAGGCAGAAATGCAGGACCTGAAAAGCTTAATTGTTCAGTTGAGAGCTGAAAATGAGAAGTTGCGCCAGGAACAGGCGGCAGCCAGGCCTGGACCTAGTGCTGCACAATCTACAGCTGGGTCGCATTCTGAGGGAAGCCCTTCTATAATGGAGAGGTTTGTTTTTGTGCCACGTGATAGAAAATGTCCTATGTTTAGAGGGAAGGGAGGCATTGGGTTAACCGAGTGGCTTGAGGAAGTACAGGCCTGCATGAGGGTACGTCATTTGTCCCCAGCTGACCAGGCCTTCTTTTTATTTGATCACTTAGAGGGAGAGGCACGCGATGAAATAAAGTTTCGACCTACCACAGAACGTGAAGATCCACTAAAATTATGGCTATTTTAAAAGAATTGTATGGGTGTTATGAATCCTATGTGGCACTGCAGGAGGCATTTTTCTCTCGCCGTCAGCGGGATGGTGAAACGCTACAGGAGTTTTCGCTGGCTCTAATGAGCCTTATGGAGGCTGTAAAATCCCGTGCTCCTAGAGATTTTCAAAATGCAGAGTCATTGCTGCGTGATCAATTTGTCGAGCATGTGAGCGATGGGGCTCTTCGTCGTGAGTTAAAGCAGTTTGTGCGCAGGAAGCCAACGGCCACCTTGCTTGAGGTTAGGGCAGAGGCACTTCGCTGGGAGCGTGAGGTGCGACCAAGTAGTGTACTCGGTTTAAAATCTTCTACACCTTTAGCATTTGGTTCGCAATATGGCGTGCAGAGCTGCCCTCAAGGGGCGATTAGTTCACCCAACACCTCTGAACTGAGTCATCTGAGGAGCATGTTACAGCAACAGCAATCACAGCTTGATCAACTTACTCAGAGTATAGCTCGCTTGCAAAAACCCAGCCAGCAGGGCCGTTCTCGAGACTCTATTATCTGTAGGCGCTGCCAGAAAGCTGGCCATTTTGCTAGGGATTGTGATGGGGTTCGGGTTCCGGTACGGGCCTCTGAGAAATCACCTCAGGTGGCGGAAAACTCTTTCCCACCGAGTCGCTGAGCCACGATTCGGGTGGGGTAGTTATCGGCTCTAGGGGTGGGGTTTTTCAGGAAGGTTCTAATCTGGTGTCATCGTGTCCACACCTGGCTGTGAGCATGGGTGGAGTCAAAGTTCCTTGTTTGGTAGACACTGGCTCTATGGTGTCTACAGTTACCGAGAGTTTTTTTTACTCAATATTTTGAGTTGTGGGGTCAGGAGAAACTGCAGTCTTGTCATTGGCTCCAGCTTAGAGCTGCCAATGGCCTTGCCATTCCCTACATAGGCTATTTAGAGCTGGATATTGAACTTTGCGGTAAGATGGTTCCTCAGTGTGGGATATTGGTGGTCAAAGATCCTCCTTGTGGCGTATCATCACAGGCTCCCGGTGTTTTGGGGATGAATGTGATTAGTCGCTGTTATGGTGAGCTTTTTAAACATCATGGTTCAACTTTGTTTAACTCACCTGCTGTTTCCAGAGCTCCAGAGTCCATTAAACAGGCTCTCCATAGATGCCATCATGCCACCACTCGACCTCCAGATGACGGTAAAGTAAAAGTGTGTGGTAAGAAGGCTCACCATATTCCTGGTGGCACACTGAAAACTATACCAGCCACTTGTTCAGAGAGCTATTCGGGTAAAGCGGTTTTGTTTGAGTCTTTGGATTCCAGCCCTTCCTGCTGGGCTCCTCATTTCACCTTCTTTGGTCCAGGTCACAAGGGGAACTGCTTATATCCCCATGGTGAATGTGGGAATTACAGATGTGGTTTTACACCCTCGCACCTGTATTGGTACATTGAGTTCTGTTCATGTTGTCAGCTTACCTGCAGGTGTCCAAGCGGTATCATCAGAAATTGCCTCCATGGGAGGGAAAATTGTTGCTCCTTCAGTCCATGAGCAAATAGATGCGTTGGATGTGACTGGACTGTCAGCTGAGGAACAGGGTTGGGTAAGAGCTTTACTTAAGGATTATAGCTCAGTCTTTTCTGCACATGATGGCGATTTGGGGTGTACTAATTTAGTCACCCATGATATCCCTCTTTTGGATGACACGCCCGTTAAACAGCGTTACAGACGCATACCCCCTTCTGAGTATGAGGCGGCGAAGGAACATATTCATAAATTGCTAGAGGCACAAATAATTAAGGAAAGCAGCAGCCCATATGCTAGTCCTATTGTGCTGGTTAAAAAGAAGGATGGGACTTTGCGCATGTGTGTTGATTATAGGCAATTGAATGCTAAAACCAGAAAAGATGCCTTTCCCCTTCCTCGTATAGAGGAGTCCTTGGATGCATTAGGTGGGGCACGCTGGTTTTCCACGTTGGATTTGGTGAGTGGATATAACCAGGTGCCAGTATCGGAGGCAGATCAGCCTAAAACCGCATTTTGCACTCCATTTGGCCTCTTTGAATGGACTCGTATGCCCTTTGGCCTCTGCAATGCACCCAGCACCTTCCAAAGGTTGATGCAGCGGCTGTTTGGTGACCAGCAGTGTAAAAGTCTTCTGTTGTATCTGGATGACATTGTTGTCTTTTTCCTCCACAGTCCAACAACATCTGGAGAGGCTGGAGGTGGTTTTTGAGTCGGCTTCAAGGTGAAGGTCTTAAAGCAAAGTTAAATAAATGTGCCTTCTTTAAGCCAGAGGTGCGTTATCTGGGACATGTCATCTCTGCGGAGGGTGTTGCAACTGACCCCAGTAAGACGGAAGTGGTTGCCAACTGGCAGCCCCCCACCACAGTCTCTGGGCTGCGATCATTTTTAGGGTTTGCTAGCTATTATCGCCGCTTTGTGGAGGGTTTTGCAAAGCTAGCTGCCCCTCTTCACAGGTTGGTTGCAGGACTAGGGGGCACCAGGTCAAGGAAGCAGAGTGACCAGAGCATCATACCTGGTTGGACAGGGGACTGTCAACGTAGTTTTGACGAACTGAAAACCAGATTGATAACTGCACCGGTATTGGGTTACGCAGATTTTTCACTTCCTTTCATTTGGAGGTAGATGCAAGTTATGGTGGTTTGGGAGCAGTGCTCTCACAAGAACAAGAAGGCAAGGTGAGACCCATAGCTTATGCAAGCCGTGGTTTAAGACCTACGGAGCGTAACATGCTGAATTATAGCTCCATGAAGCTGGAGTTTTTAGCACTTAAATGGGCTATGACTGAAAAATTTCGGGATTACCTTTTGGGCCATAAATGTGTTGTCTTTACTGACAATAATCCATTGAGTCATTTGGCTTCGGCCAATTTGGGAGCAACGGAGCAGCGTTGGGCTGCCCAGCTGGCTTTATTTGATTTTGTAATCAAATATCGTTCTGGCAGAGCCAACAGGAATGCTGATGCTTTATCAAGACAGCATCCTGTGGGTGTACAAGATTTGGAAATTATGGTTCCTGGTACATCTCTCCCTGAGCCCTTGAGAGAGGTTTTTCAGGGGAAGAAAAGGGAGGTTACTCAAGAGGCTGTTATGGCCTTGCCTAACCATACCATCTCTGAAATCGGTGTTTTCCAGCAAGCTGACCCAACCATCCAGGAGTTCTTGGTTTTCTGGAGGCGGAAACGGCGCCCAACTGCGGACGAACGGCAGCAGGTATCCCAGCAGGTTCTGGTGCTACTCAGACAATGGGACAAGCTAGTGGAGGAGGATGGTTTTTGTACCGGCAAGTGTTCAAACCTGCTGGTGGTGAGTTAATTTTACAGTTGGTGTTGCCAACAATTTTGAGGGAGGAAACATTAAAACAAGTTCACCAGGAGCATGGCCACCAAGGGGTGGAGCGAACATTAGAACTCCTACGCCAACGCTGTTACTGGCCAGGTATGGCCGCAGAAGTGGCACATTGGTGTCAGACCTGTGAAAGATGCCAGGTAGCAAAACAGTCTCAGCCACAAGCCCGTACATTTATGGGACATTTGTTAGCCTCACAACCTAATGAAGTTTTAGCTATTGATTTCACAGTGTTGGAACCTACAAGCAAGGGACTTGAGAATGTGCTGGTCATGACTGATGTGTTTAGTAAATACACCCTTGCTTTTCCCACCCGAGACCAGCGTGCTTCAACTGCTGCCCAGGTCTTGGTGAGGGAGTGGTTTTTCAAGTTTGGCATACCTGTCCGAATACATTCGGATCAGGGTCGTAGTTTTGAAAGTCTGCTCATTCAACAGTTGTGCCAGTTGTATGGCATTGAAAAATCACGCACCACACCATATCACCCAGCCGGTAATGGTCAGTGTGAACGGTTTAACCGTACCCTTCATGACCTGTTGCGAACATTGCCTCCCTCTCGTAAAAGAGACTGGAGCTCATGTTTGCCACATGTTCTGTATGCTTATAACACCACGCCCCATCAGGCAACCGGTGAATCACCCTTTTTCTTGATGTTTGGACAGGAACCTCGGCTGCCGGTTGACTTCCTTTTAGGACGAGTTCAGGAACCTGTGGCTGGAAGTGTCCATGATTGGATTCAGGAGCATCAGGCCCGCCTTCAGGTAGCTTTTCGGGGTGCTCGTGACAGGTTGAGGGTGGCAGCGGACCGCCGCAAGAGTCACCATGACCAACGAGTTCAACATGCTCCCCTGAAGGTTGGTCAGCTAGTGTGGCTAAGGGACTTCACCCCACGAGGACGTCATAAGATTCATGACCTATATGGCTCAGTAAAGTATAAAGTCCTCAGAGAGCCCAGTGAAGGAGGTTCAGTGTATACTATAGCACCTGTAACGGATCTAGCTAAAACCAGAAATGTTAATCGCATACTGTTAAAGGCGGGGGTAGAAGAGTCTGGAAAAGGTGCCATTGGTCCCAGCCACCACTTGGTGATCGTCAATTTGAAGATGAGAGGTCAGGTGATGAGGATATGTATGTTTTGGTGAGTAGTAATCCTCCCGCTCCAAGAGTGGTGCAGACTAACCAACCTTTTCAGTCAGGGGATCCACAACCTCAGTCGCCATGTCCATCGGGCATTGCTACTCATGGGGGAGTAGCATCTTCCGGCCCTTCACTTGGTCCTTCTAGGGCTCAAAGGAACCAGTTTTGCGGCGGTCGGCAAGGACAACTGCCGGCCAGCATTCTAATGTTAACCACCTCCCCAGACCAGCGGGTGAAGCTCCACAGGCTGTAAACTCTCCTGATCCTACAGCCAACTCTATTTTTGTCCTATTTAGACCATGGAATTGAGTCGTCGGGGCGACGACACAAAAAGGGGGGGTAGAATGTGGCAGGAAGAGGTGGAGGCTGCATGCTGGCAGGGTGATTGCAAGCGGGCCAATAGCGCCAGAGGGCGCTCAGTATAAAAGTAGAGGTGAGCTCCAGTCTGACGTTGTTTGCTGTTGACACACCACGCTTCCGTGTTGAGCTGTCTGTGCGCTGAGTACAGCAGGAACGGACGGGCGTATTTACCTCCACATTGATTGTGGGTGAGGTGGTTCCTGCAGAAACAGTGCCAACATTTGAGCGTTCCCATTTGGGTGCAAGTGTGGAGAGCTTGCTAATTGGAATCTCGACTGTCACACAACGCTGCTGCTTTGCCTGCACCAAGTCACTGCTTACTTAGCGGTTGCGAGAGAGAGACCGGCTGCCTGGGACACGCCCCCCACCCCCTCTTCCGAAATCGAAACAAGGAGCGGCTGATCGCATTCATTTCGGATTGGATTGGACTGGGTTGCTCATTTTGCTGTGCCGTCGAGCATAGGGATTTTATGGGTTATTTTGACATTTTCTATTTCTTTTATTGCCTGTATTTTTAACAAATTGTCTTTTCTTATTTTTATTTTCTAGACTACCGGTGGTGCGCTCGGGCCCTGGATGCGGCGTCCCTTTTTGGTGTGACTGTAGTGATCAATACCAATAGGTGGAGGGAGTTACAAGGAGTGAGTGACTTCACGGGTGTTTGTTTTGATTTCTTTGCTTTGGAGCCTACCATCCAGGACCTGGCTGTATCCACGGTAAGCCTATTCGGATTTGTTTTGTGAATTCTTTTTGTTCAGATACAGGTATTTTTTACTCTCATAATAAATTATTATTGTCTTGAGGACTGTCTCGCTTTTTTGCAAAACCGGACCTGTGTCCCTTTAATAATTCCTGGGTGAAAACCCCGGGTGCGTTGTTGGCAACAAACGACATGTAGCATTTATGGGCCCCTGAAGAGCCTTATGGAGCCGCTGACTTAATTTGTTAAACAGAAGTGAAAATAATTGATATTAATTTTATTTGTATTGGGAAGAAGGGAGCGGGAGATCGACAGGCGGATTGGCGCAGCGTCTGCTGTCAAGCGGGCGCTGTACCGGTCCGTCGTGGTGAAGAGAGAGCTGAGCCAAAAAGTGAGGCTCTCGATTTACCGGTCGATCTACGTTCCCACCCTCATCTATGGTCATGAGCTTTGGGTCATGACCGAAAGAACGAGATCGCGGATACAAGCGGCCGAAATGGGTTTTCTCTGTAGGGTGGCTGGGCTCTCCCTTAGAGATAGGGTGAGAAGCTCAGTCATCCGGGAGGGACTCAGAGTAGAGCCGCTGCTCCTTCACATCGAGAGGAGCCAGTTGAGGCTCGGGCATCTGGTCAGGATGCCTCCTGGACGCCTCCCTGGTGAGGTGTTCCGGGCACGTCCCACCGGGAGGAGGCCCCGGGGAAGACCCAGGACACGCTGGAGGGACTTTGTCTCTCGGCTGGCCTGGGAACGCCTCGGGATTCCCCCGGAGGAGCTAGAAGAAGTGGCTGGGGAGAGGGAAGTCTGGGCCTCCCTTCTGAAGCTGCTACCCCCCGACCCGACCTCGGATAAGCGGAAGAAGATGGATGGATGGATGGATGGATGGATGGATGGTTTGTGTTAAAATATTAGCATTTATGGGCCCCTGAAGAACCTTATGGAGCCGCTGACTTAATTTGTATTAAACAGAAGTGAAAATATTGATATTAATTTTATTTGTATTCTTTGATTAGTTGTTTTTAAGACTAGTTGTGGGTTTAAATATCGTTTCACTGGCAATGTTTTCCCTTACCCTCTTCTTGGGCTGCCACCTTATCGTGGTGGAGGGGTTTGAGTGCTCCAATGATCCTAGGAGCTATGCTGTCTGGGGCTTCATGCCCCTGGTAGGGTCACCCAAGGCAGACAGGTCCCTAGGTGAGGGACCAGACAAAGCGCAGCCGAAGACCCCAATGTTGGATAAAAACATTGATTTGGCTTTCCCTGCCCCGACGCGGGTCACCGGGGCCCCACTCTGAGCCAGGCCTGGAGGGGGGGGCAACGATGGCGAGCGTCTGTGGCCGGGCTTTAACCCATGGAGCCCGGCAGGGCTCAGCCCGAAGAGGAAACATGGGTCCCCCCCTCCCATGGCCCACCACCTGTGAGAGGGGCCAAAGGGGTCGGGTGCAGTGTGGATGGGTGGCGGCAGAGGGAGGGGACCCTGGCGATCCGATCCTCGGTTGCAGAAGCTGGCTCTTGGGACGTGGAATGTCACCTCTCTGGTGGAAGGAGCCGGAGCTAGTGTTTGAGGTCGAGAGGTTTCCGGCTAGAAATAGATCGGTCTCACCTCGACTCACGGCTCTGGTTTTGGACCAGCCCTCCTGGAGAGGGCTGGACATACTTCCACCTGGAGTTGCCCAAGGTGAGAGTCGCGGGCAGGAGTGGGCATACTTGTTGCTCCCCATCTCGGCGCCTGTACGTTGGGGTTTACTCCGGTGAACGAGAGGGTAGCCTCCCTCCGCCTACGGGTGGGGGGACGGGTCCTGACTGTAGTTTGTGCTTACGGGCCGAACGACAGTTCAGATTACCCACCCTTTTTGGAGTCCTTAAAGGGGGTACTGGAGAGTGCTCCTCCGGGGGACTCCCTTGTTCTACTGGGGGACTTCAACGCTCACGTGGGCAATGACAGTGAGACCTGGAGGGGCGTGGTTGGGAGGAACGGCCCCCCCGATCTGAACTCGAATGGTGTTCTGTTGTTGGACTTCTGTGCTCGTCATGGATTGTCCCATATCGAACACCATGTTCAGGCATAAGGGTGTTCATATGTGCACTTGGCACCAGGACACCCCTAGGCCGCAGTTCGATGATCGACTTTGTCGTCGTTTCATCGGATCTGCGGACCGTATGTCTTGGACACTCGGGTGAGGAGAGGTGCGGAGCTGTCCACTGACCACTACCTGGTGGTGAGTTGGCTCCGGTGGTGGGGGAGAAAGCCGGTCAGACCTGGCAGGCCCAAACGTGTTGTGAGGGTCTGCTGGGAACGTCTGGCGGAATCCCCTGTGAGACGGAGCTTTAACTCCCATCTCCGGCAAAACTTTGAACACGTCCCGGGGGAGGTGGGGGACATGGAGTCTGAGTAGGACTGTGTTCCGTGCCTCCATTGTCGAGGCGGCGGTCGGAGCTGTGGCCGCAAGGTTGTCGGTGCCTGTCGCGGCGGCAAACCCTCGTACCCGTTGGTGGACACCCTTCGGTGAGGGATGCCGTCAGGCTGAAGAAAGAGTCCTACCGGGCCTTTTTGGCCTGTGGGACTCTGGAAGCAGCTGATGGGTACCGGCAGGCGAAGCGGCATGCGGCTCGGTTGGTTGCTGAGGCAAAAACTCGGGCGTGGGAGGAGTTTGGAGAGGCCATGGATAAAGACTTCCGTACGGCTTGAGGCGATTCTGGTCCACCATCCGGCGTCTCAGGGGGGGGGAAGCAGTACGGCACCAACACTGTTTATAGTGGCGATGGTGTGCTGCTGACTTCTACTCGGGACGTTGTGGGCCGGTGGGCAGAGTACTTCGAAGACCTCCTCAATCCCACCAACATGCCTTCTATTGAAGAAGCTGAGCCTGGGGACTCTGGGTTGGGCTCTCCAATCTCTGGGGACGAGGTCGCCGAGGTGGTTGAGAAGCTCCTCGGTGGCAAGGCTCCGGGGGTGGATGAGATCCGCCCGGAGTTCCTTAAGGCTCTGGATGTTGTAGGGTTGTGTTGGCTGACGCGACTCTGCAATATCGCATTGACATCGGGGGCAGTTCCCCTGGACTGGCAGACCGGGGTGGTGGTCCCCCTGTTCAAAAAGGGGGACCGGAGGGTGTGCTCCAATTATAGAGGGGTCACACTCTTAAGCCTCCCTGACAAGGTCTATTCAGGGGTCCTGGAGAGGAGGGTCCGTCGGATAGTCGAACCTCGGATCCAGGAAGAGCAGTGTGGTTTTCGTCCTGGTCGTGGAACACTGGACCAGCTCTACACCCTCGGCAGGGTCCTGGAGGGTGCATGGGAGTTCGCCCAACCAGTCTACATGTGTTTTGTGGACTTGGAGAAGGCGTTCGACCGTGTCCCTCGGGGAGCCCTGTGGGGGGTTTTCCGGGAGTATGGGGTACCGGGCCCTTTGATACGGGCTGTCAGGTCCCTGTATGACCGGTGTCAGAGTCTGGTCCGCATTGCCGGCAGTAAGTCGGGCTCGTTTCCGGTGAGAGTTGGACTCCGCCAGGGCTACCCTTTGTCACCGATTCTGTTCATTACTTTCATGGACAGAATTTCTAGGTGCAGCCAAGGTGTTGAGGGGATCCGATTTGGTGGCCTTAGGATCTCATCTCTGCTTTTTGCAGATGATGTGGTCCTTTTGGCTTCATCAGATCGTGATCTGCAGCTCTCGCTGGAGCGGTTCGCAGCCGAGTGTGAAGCGGCCGGGATGGGTATCAGTGCCTCCAAATCCGAGGCCATGGTCTTGAGCCGGAAAAGGGTAGAGTGCCTTCTCCGGGTCAGGGGAGGTGTCCTGCCCCACGTGGAGGAGTTCAAGTATCTCGGGATCTTGTTCACAAATGAGCGAAGAAGGGAGCGGGAGATCGACAGGCGGATTGGCGCAGCGTCTGCTGTCAAGCAGGCGCTGTACCGGTCCGTCGTGGTGAAGAGAGAGCTGAGCCAAAAAGCGAAGCTCTCGATTTACCGGTCGATCTACGTTCCCACCCTCATCTATGGTCATGAGCTTTGGGTCATGACCGAAAGAACGAGATCGCGGATACAAGCGGCCGAAATGGGTTTTCTCCGTAGGGTGGCTGGGCTCTCCCTTAGGGATAGGGTGAGAAGCTCAGTCATCCGGGAGGGAGTCAGAGTAGAGCCGCTGCTCTACATCGAGAGGAGCCAGTTGAGGTGGCTCGGGCATCTGGCCAGGATGCCTCCTGGACGCCTCCCTGGTGAGGTGTTCCGGGCACGTCCCACCGGGAGGAGGCCCCGGGGAAGACCCAGGACACGCTGGAGGGACTATGTCTCTCGGCTGGCCTGGGAACGCCTCGGGATTCCCCCGGAAGAGCTAGAAGAAGTGGCTGGGGAGAGGGAAGTCTGGGCCTCCCTCCTGAAGTTGCTACCCCCGCGACCCGACCTCGGATAAGCTGAAGAAGATGGATGGATGGATGTTTTCCCTTAACATATAATTACCCAGTAATATTTTTACTTTTACTGTCTACTTAATATCTTTTTATACAAAAACACGGTGGACCGCCTCGGCGCCCCGCCCACCGGGCTTAGCAAGTTTTCTGGGGGAAACCCTGCAGTCTACCCACGTCTCTTGGAAAAAACTGTGTGAAAAATAGACACTTGCTTTTTTCTCCCTTTCTCTCTTGTTTTGGAAACCTGACTTTACTTCATGGTAATTACTTCTATTCCACCAAACAGGAATTGGCTTTAACTTCTGTCAAGAAGGTTTGGTTTCTGCCAAAACTTTATCAATGGAGCTGAACTGAGCCTGACTGAACATAATACAGAGTCTTTCTCAATGTTCTGCTTGGTGGCGATTTGCAGAATTGATTGGAATGCAAAGCGCCGATGGGTTTGTCATTGCAACATACGCCAGAGCTTTGTTGAGGCGCATGGGCCATTCGAGGTTGCTTACAACTTTAATTTTTGTTGCTACAGTAATAAAGAACAGATGTTTATGCAAATGAGGATCGGAATGAAGACATGAAACCAAAACCATCAACAGGGTTTAAAGTGCTCAGTTTCTTTTTTAATGTGCATTAGAAAACAAGCTGCTCTATGCATTAAATGTTTCAGCATAGAATTATGTATAAGACTCTAAGGAACTATAACAGGACTAAATCAAGCTGCTGTTTGAACTATTTTTGTCTTGGAGCCACTAGGTTTAATTATCGCCATCTTGCTTTCTCGCCTGGAGATCCATAGTATGTTTTGACTGATTTCTTGACCCCTTCCAGTCAGAAAGACTAAAGTGGTTAAGTACATTTTCATAATTATACATTTGTAATTTTAGTCTTTGGATCACTTGAAAAGGCTTTAAGTGATTAAAATCAATACTTCCTTCTTTTACTCATATTTAAAAGCTTTTGTTATTGTGTTTTGTGCAGATCTCTCACAGTGCTGGGTGTGTAAAGAGGAGGAGGTTCTCAATGAATTCAGCAACCAGGAGAGGAAGTCCACTTCAGATAAAGAAGAACCAGAACATCAAGAGTCCAAAGAGGAAGAGAAGCAACTCTGCATCAGTCAGGATGAAGAGCATCTTGTGCTGAAACAGGAGACTGATGACATTTTGGTGAATCCTCTTAATGTGCAAAGAATCCACAATGAAACAGAACCACAGAGGAACCAACTCATCTCTCATGGCTCTGCTGAGGATGAGAACCAGGATCAGGAAGGCAGCAATTCTGAAGACCCAGGAAAAGAGAAAAGGAAGAACAGAAACAGAAGGAGAGATATGAGAAAATCAAAGAGCAGAAAAGCAGAACTGACACTGAAAAGCAAAAAAAGCAGAAGAAAGCTCACGCAGAGCAAAAATTATATTCTTGTAAAATTTGTGATAAAACATTTTCTGGAAACCGTAACTTGATGGTACACATGAAAACTCACACAGGAGAAAAACCTTTCACTTCTTCAATCTGTGGAAAACGTTTCAAACAAAAAAGACATTTAACTCAGCACATGAGAATTCACACAGGTGAGAAGCCTTTCTCATGTGGGAGCTGTGGAAAAAGTTTCAACGATAAAGGCCAATTAAATGTACATATGAGAATTCACACAGGTGAGAAGCCTTTCTCATGTGGGACCTGTGGAAAATGTTTTACCCATAAAAACACTTTGAATGTTCATATGAGAATTCACACAGGTGAGAAGCCTTTCTGCTGTGGGACTTGTGGAAAGAGTTTCACCCAAAAGGGCAGTTTAGATGTTCACATGAGAATTCACAGAGGTGAGAAGCCTTTCTCCTGTGGAACCTGTGGAAAAGGTTTCTCTATAAAAAGTAATTTAAAAGTTCATGTGAAAATTCACACTGGTGAGAAGCCTTTCTCATGTGGGAGCTGTGGAAAAAGTTTCACCTTGAAAACAATTTTAAATAATCATATGAGAAATCACACAGGTGAGAAGCCTTTCTCATGTGGGAGCTGTGGAAAAAGTTTCAACGATAAAGGCCAATTAAATGTACATATGAGAATTCACACAGGTGAGAAGCTTTTCTCCTGTGGGACTTGTGGAAAGAGTTTCACCCATAAGGGCAGTTTAGATGTTCACATGAGAATTCACAGAGGTGAAAAGCCTTTCTCCTGTGGGTCCTGTGGAAAGCGTTACAGTGAAAGAGGGAAGTTAACTCAGCACATGAGAATTCACACAGGTGAGAAGCCTTTCTCCTCTGGAACCTGTGGAAAAGGTTTCTCTATAAAAAGTAATTTAAAAGTTCATGTGAAAATTCACACTGGTGAGAAGCCTTTCTCTTGTGGGACTTGTGGAAAGAGTTTCACCCATAAGGGCAGTTTAGATGTTCACATGAGAATTCACAGAGGTGAGAAGCCTTTTCTCCTGTGGGTCCTGTGGAAAGCGTTACAGTGAAAGAGGGAAGTTAGCTCAGCACATGAGAATTCACACAGGTGAGAAGCCTTTCTCCTGTGGAACCTGTGGAAAAGGTTTCTCTATAAAAAGTAATTTAAAAGTTCATGTGAAAATTCACACTGGTGAGAAGCCTTTCTCATGTGGGAGCTGTGGAAAATGTTTTACCCATAAATACACTTTGAATGTTCATATGAGAATTCACACAGGTGAGAAGCCTTTCTGCTGTGGGACTTGTGGAAAGAGTTTCACCCAAAAGGGCAGTTTAGATGTTCACATGAGAATTCACAGAGGTGAGAAGCCTTTCTCCTGTGGGTCCTGTGGAAAGCGTTACAGTGAAAGAGGGACGTTAACTCAGCACATGAGAATTCACACAGGTGAGAAGCCTTTCTCCTGTGGAACCTGTGGAAAAGGTTTCTCTATAAAAAGTAATTTAAAAGTTCATGTGAAAATTCACACTGGTGAGAAGCCTTCTCTTGTGGGACTTGTGGAAAGAGTTTCACCCATAAGGGCAGTTTAGATGTTCACATGAGAATTCACAGAGGGTGAGAAGCCTTTCTCCTGTGGGTCCTGTGGAAAGCGTTACAGTGAAAGAGGGAAGTTAACTCAGCACATGAGAATTCACACAGGTGAGAAGCCTTTCTCCTGTGGAACCTGTGGAAAAGGTTTCTCTATAAAAAGTAATTTAAAAGTTCATGTGAAAATTCACACTGGTGAGAAGCCTTTCTCATGTGGGAGCTGTGGAAAATGTTTTACCCATAAATACACTTTGAATGTTCATATGAGAATTCACACAGGTGAGAAGCCTTTCTGCTGTGGGACTTGTGGAAAGAGTTTCACCCAAAAGGGCAGTTTAGATGTTCACATGAGAATTCACAGAGGTGAGAAGCCTTTCTCCTGTGGGTCCTGTGGAAAGCGTTACAGTGAAAGAGGGACGTTAACTCAGCACATGAGAATTCACACAGGTGAGAAGCCTTTCTCCTGTGGAACCTGTGGAAAAGGTTTCTCTATAAAAAGTAATTTAAAAGTTCATGTGAAAATTCACACTGGTGAGAAGCCTTTCTGTTGTGGGACTTGTGGAAAGAGTTTCACCCATAAGGGCAGTTTAGATGTTCACATGAGAATTCACAGAGGTGAGAAGCCTTTCTCCTGTGGGACTTGTGGAAAGCGTTACAGTGAAAGAGGGAAGTTAACTCAGCACATGAGAATTCACACAGGTGAGAAGCCTTTCTCCTGTGGAACCTGTGGAAAAGGTTTCTCTATAAAAAGTAATTTAAAAGTTCATGTGAAAATTCACACTGGTGAGAAGCCTTTCTCATGTGGGAGCTGTGGAAAATGTTTTACCCATAAATACACTTTGAATGTTCATATGAGAATTCACACAGGTGAGAAGCCTTTCTGCTGTGGGACTTGTGGAAAAAGTTTCTCTCGAAAAGATAAATTAAATAATCATATGAAAATTCACACAAGTGAGAAACCCTTCTCTTGTGGGACTTGTGGAAAGAGTTTCACCCATAAGGGCAATTTAGATGTTCACATGAGAGTTCACACAGGTGAGAAGCCTTTCTCTTGTGGTACTTGTGGAAAAATTTTCTCTCGAAAAGATAAATTAAATAATCATATGAAAATTCACACAAGTGAGAAACCCTTCTCTTGTGGGACATGTGGAAAAAGTTTCACCTCGAAAACAACTTTACATAGTCATATGAGAATTCACACAGGTAGAAGCCTTTCTCCTGTGGAACCTGTGGAAAAAGTTTCTCTAAAAAAGTTCATTTAAATGTTCACATGAGAATTCACACAGGTGAGAAGCCTTTCTCTTGTGGTACATGTGGAAAAAGTTTCACCTTGAAAACAACTTTAAATAATCATATGAGAATTCACACAGGTGAGAAGCCTTTCTCTTGTGCAACCTGTGGAAAAAGTTACAGTGACAGAAGGACTTTAATTCAGCACATGAGAATTCACACAGGTGAGAAGCCTTTCTCTTGTGGTACATGTGGAAAAAGTTTCACCTGGAAAACAACTTTAAATAATCATATGAGAATTCACACAGGTGAGAAGCCTTTCTCATGTGGGACCTGTGGAAAATGTTTTACCCATAAAAACACTTTGAATGTTCATATGAGAATTCACACAGGTGAGAAGCCTTTCTGCTGTGGGACTTGTGGAAAGAGTTTCACCCAAAAGGGCAGTTTAGATGTTCACATGAGAATTCACAGAGGTGAGAAGCCTTTCTCCTGTGGAACCTGTGGAAAAGGTTTCTCTATAAAAAGTAATTTAAAAGTTCATGTGAAAATTCACACTGGTGAGAAGCCTTTCTCATGTGGGAGCTGTGGAAAAAGTTTCACCTTGAAAACAATTTTAAATAATCATATGAGAAATCACACAGGTGAGAAGCCTTTCTCATGTGGGAGCTGTGGAAAAAGTTTCAACGATAAAGGCCAATTAAATGTACATATGAGAATTCACACAGGTGAGAAGCTTTTCTCCTGTGGGACTTGTGGAAAGAGTTTCACCCATAAGGGCAGTTTAGATGTTCACATGAGAATTCACAGAGGTGAAAAGCCTTTCTCCTGTGGGTCCTGTGGAAAGCGTTACAGTGAAAGAGGGAAGTTAACTCAGCACATGAGAATTCACACAGGTGAGAAGCCTTTCTCCTCTGGAACCTGTGGAAAAGGTTTCTCTATAAAAAGTAATTTAAAAGTTCATGTGAAAATTCACACTGGTGAGAAGCCTTTCTCTTGTGGGACTTGTGGAAAGAGTTTCACCCATAAGGGCAGTTTAGATGTTCACATGAGAATTCACAGAGGTGAGAAGCCTTTCTCCTGTGGGTCCTGTGGAAAGCGTTACAGTGAAAGAGGGAAGTTAACTCAGCACATGAGAATTCACACAGGTGAGAAGCCTTTCTCCTGTGGAACCTGTGGAAAAGGTTTCTCTATAAAAAGTAATTTAAAAGTTCATGTGAAAATTCACACTGGTGAGAAGCCTTTCTCATGTGGGAGCTGTGGAAAATGTTTTACCCATAAATACACTTTGAATGTTCATATGAGAATTCACACAGGTGAGAAGCCTTTCTGCTGTGGGACTTGTGGAAAGAGTTTCACCCAAAAGGGCAGTTTAGATGTTCACATGAGAATTCACAGAGGTGAGAAGGCCTTTCTCCTGTGGGTCCTGTGGAAAGCGTTACAGTGAAAGAGGGACGTTAACTCAGCACATGAGAATTCACACAGGTGAGAAGCCTTTCTCCTGTGGAACCTGTGGAAAAGGTTTCTCTATAAAAAGTAATTTAAAAGTTCATGTGAAAATTCACACTGGTGAGAAGCCTTTCTCCTGTGGGACTTGTGGAAAGAGTTTCACCCATAAGGGCAGTTTAGATGTTCACATGAGAATTCACAGAGGTGAGAAGCCTTTCTCCTGTGGGACTTGTGGAAAGCGTTACAGTGAAAGAGGGAAGTTAACTCAGCACATGAGAATTCACACAGGTGAGAAGCCTTTCTCCTGTGGAACCTGTGGAAAAGGTTTCGCTATAAAAAGTAATTTAAAAGTTCATGTGAAAATTCACACTGGTGAGAAGCCTTTCTCATGTGGGAGCTGTGGAAAATGTTTTACCCATAAATACACTTTGAATGTTCATATGAGAATTCACACAGGTGAGAAGCCTTTCTGCTGTGGGACTTGTGGAAAAAGTTTCTCTCGAAAAGATAAATTAAATAATCATATGAAAATTCACACAAGTGAGAAACCCTTCTCTTGTGGGACTTGTGGAAAGAGTTTCACCCATAAGGGCAATTTAGATGTTCACATGAGAGTTCACACAGGTGAGAAGCCTTTCTCTTGTGGTACTTGTGGAAAAAGTTTCTCTCGAAAAGATAAATTAAATAATCATATGAAAACTCACACAGGAGAAAAACCTTTCACTTCTTCAATCTGTGGAAAACGTTTCAAACAAAAAAGACATTTAACTCAGCACATGAGAATTCACACAGGTGAGAAGCCTTTCTCATGTGGGAGCTGTGGAAAAAGTTTCAACGATAAAGGCCAATTAAATGTACATATGAGAATTCACACAGGTGAGAAGCCTTTCTCATGTGGGACCTGTGGAAAATGTTTTACCCATAAAAACACTTTGAATGTTCATATGAGAATTCACACAGGTGAGAAGCCTTTCTGCTGTGGGACTTGTGGAAAGAGTTTCACCCAAAAGGGCAGTTTAGATGTTCACATGAGAATTCACAGAGGTGAGAAGCCTTTCTCCTGTGGAACCTGTGGAAAAGGTTTCTCTATAAAAAGTAATTTAAAAGTTCATGTGAAAATTCACACTGGTGAGAAGCCTTTCTCATGTGGGAGCTGTGGAAAAAGTTTCACCTTGAAAACAATTTTAAATAATCATATGAGAAATCACACAGGTGAGAAGCCTTTCTCATGTGGGAGCTGTGGAAAAAGTTTCAACGATAAAGGCCAATTAAATGTACATATGAGAATTCACACAGGTGAGAAGCTTTTCTCCTGTGGGACTTGTGGAAAGAGTTTCACCCATAAGGGCAGTTTAGATGTTCACATGAGAATTCACAGAGGTGAAAAGCCTTTCTCCTGTGGGTCCTGTGGAAAGCGTTACAGTGAAAGAGGGAAGTTAACTCAGCACATGAGAATTCACACAGGTGAGAAGCCTTTCTCCTCTGGAACCTGTGGAAAAGGTTTCTCTATAAAAAGTAATTTAAAAAGTTCATGTGAAAATTCACACTGGTGAGAAGCCTTTCTCTTGTGGGACTTGTGGAAAGAGTTTCACCCATAAGGGCAGTTTAGATGTTCACATGAGAATTCACAGAGGTGAGAAGCCTTTCTCCTGTGGGTCCTGTGGAAAGCGTTACAGTAAAAGAGGGAAGTTAACTCAGCACATGAGAATTCACACAGGTGAGAAGCCTTTCTCCTGTGGAACCTGTGGAAAAGGTTTCTCTATAAAAAGTAATTTAAAAGTTCATGTGAAAATTCACACTGGTGAGAAGCCTTTCTCCTGTGGGACTTGTGGAAAGAGTTTCACCCATAAGGGCAGTTTAGATGTTCACATGAGAATTCACAGAGGTGAGAAGCCTTTCTCCTGTGGGACTTGTGGAAAGCGTTACAGTGAAAGAGGGAAGTTAACTCAGCACATGAGAATTCACACAGGTGAGAAGCCTTTCTCCTGTGGAACCTGTGGAAAAGGTTTCTCTATAAAAAGTAATTTAAAAGTTCATGTGAAAATTCACACTGGTGAGAAGCCTTTCTCATGTGGGAGCTGTGGAAAATGTTTTACCCATAAATACACTTTGAATGTTCATATGAGAATTCACACAGGTGAGAAGCCTTTCTGCTGTGGGACTTGTGGAAAAAGTTTCTCTCGAAAAGATAAATTAAATAATCATATGAAAATTCACACAAGTGAGAAACCCTTCTCTTGTGGGACTTGTGGAAAGAGTTTCACCCATAAGGGCAATTTAGATGTTCACATGAGAGTTCACACAGGTGATAAGCCTTTCTCTTGTGGTACTTGTGGAAAAAGTTTCTCTCGAAAAGATAAATTAAATAATCATATGAAAATTCACACAAGTGAGAAACCCTTCTCTTGTGGGACATGTGGAAAAAGTTTCACCTTGAAAACAACTTTACATAGTCATATGAGAATTCACACAGGTAGAAGCCTTTCTCCTGTGGAACCTGTGGAAAAAGTTTCTCTAAAAAAGTTCATTTAAATGTTCACATGAGAATTCACACAGGTGAGAAGCCTTTCTCTTGTGGTACATGTGGAAAAAGTTTCACCTTGAAAACAACTTTAAATAATCATATGAGAATTCACACAGGTGAGAAGCCTTTCTCTTGTGCAACCTGTGGAAAAAGTTACAGTGACAGAAGGACTTTAATTCAGCACATGAGAATTCACACAGGTGAGAAGCCTTTCTCTTGTGGTACATGTGGAAAAAGTTTCACCTGGAAAACAACTTTAAATAATCATATGAGAATTCACACAGGTGAGAAGCCTTTCTCTTGTGGAACCTGTGGAAAAAGTTACAGTGACAGAAGGACTTTAATTCAGCACATGAGAATTCACACAGGTGAGAAGCCTTTCTCTTGTGGTACATGTGGAAAAAGTTTCACATGGAAAACAACTTTAAATAATCATATGAGAATTCACACAGGAGAGAAGCCTTTCTCATGTGGGACCTGTGGAAAAAGTTTCAGGATGAAAAGACAATTACTTAAACACATGAAGATTCATGTGGGTGCGAAACAGTGATGTGCGGTGAGGTTCATAGCTGGTGAGGCACTGCCTTATGATGTATAAATACAGACATCATGCATGTTATTGTTTACGTGCAGGCATTTTGCGCATGCATACAACGCTGGAGGGCAAAAAGACAAGTCTTTTACATGTCTTCCATAGCTGCGTTTACTAGATGTAACTTAGAAATGTAGGTATTATGGGTTGTTGTTATGTTGCTGTACAGTGTTTTAAGATCTTGTTCAATGTGCCCCTTTTTAACTTTGAGCCCCTGCCCCTTCAAAGGTCTTTGCACGGCCCTGTTCACATGTAAGGTAAGATTTATTATTTTTTACCGCCTAGCTTGGTTGTCCCCAGAGTGCTAATGTTGTTAGCAGCTAACTTAGTGTTGAGTCCTGGACAGAAAATAGGTTTATTCAGTGGGACTTCCATGCTAGAAAAAAAGCAGAATAAATTAAATATAACCTACCCAGCCATACAGTCTTTTCCTGACCCCCATCAGAATTTCTTGCAGCATCCGAGTCACATGTCTGAAGCCCAGAAATTGAACGCTGTGATGTTTGTTTGAAAGGAAGAAAACTCAAATATTATTGAGATTACTGAGATCTCAATCAAAATCACATTTTGATTGAGAGCTAACAGCAGAGAGATTTTTATTTTCCCAAATGTTTGTTCCTCAGAAGTCATTGTTAAAATTCTGCTGTGAAAATGTGTTTGTACATGCTCTACACAACCAGGTTCATAACAGTATATTGGTATTTTATACAGCTGCAAAATGACTTTTGTTTCTTAGCAGGGAGGAGCTTCAGTTAAACACATTTTGTTCCTTTGGGAGGCATCACAGTGTTTTCCTCTGTTATTTTATATTTCTAACATATTTTCTTTGTATGTTTTTAAATGAGTGATTAATAACATCTCTTTGCTCAGGTACATGTATGATGATACAAGCAAAATAATTACTTTGTCTTTGTGGCTTTAATTAAAGTTATGTCTTCTTCTTACATCTTGTCTCTTCAGTGACCTTTCATGTTTTCACTTCTTTCTATGGAAACATGAACCTTTTTTCACAAGATTCTGTTATTATTAATATTTTCAGGTCAAAACAACATTTCACTGTGTTAATCTAAAATATATGTAGTCATTCAGTGTTTAACTTTAAAACTGAATCACAACCTACAAAACTACAACTTGATATAGTTATATAGTTTATAGTATAGTATAGTTTATAGTATAGTTTTGCCTGATAACTGGAAGGAAGCTATTATTATTCCTATATGCAAACCTGGGAAAGATCCATGTTTAACTGAAAGTTATAGACCAATAGCCCTAACGTCGTGTTTAGGTAAAGTTATGGAGAAAATGGTAAATAATAGGTTAGCATATTTCTTAGAATCCAAGGGGAAGATAAAGGAATACCAATTTGGATTTAGGAAAGGAAGAAGTACGATTGATTCAGCAATATGTTTGGAACATGAAGTTAGACGAGCTCAAGTTAATAAAGAGAGTGTGATAGCAGTGTTCTTGGATGTGGAAAAGGCTTATGATATGTTGTGGAAAGAAGGGTTGCTGATTAAATTAAAACTAACAGGTATAAAGGGTAAAATGTTTAGATGGATTCAAAATTTCTTAACTGAAAGAAAGATAAGAGTGAAAATAGAAGGGGAAATAAGTTCAGAGTATCAAGTGGACAATGGAACTCCCCAAGGAATTGATGAAGTTCAAATTAGTTCGGTAGTTGTCTCTCCCGCCATCCCACCATGGGTTTTAGAACAGGCTGAAGTTGACTTAAAATTATTGGAAAAGGGAAGAGAGATGGAAAAGAATGAAGTGGAAAGTTATATTAATAAAGAATATTCAAAATATATCCAAGTATATACAGACGCTTCAAAAATGTCAAATAATCAAGTAGGGATAGCATTTATTGCTCCAGATTGAAATGTTATG
The DNA here is from genome assembly GCF_003331165.1 of Xiphophorus hellerii. Taxonomy (NCBI): domain Eukaryota; kingdom Metazoa; phylum Chordata; class Actinopteri; order Cyprinodontiformes; family Poeciliidae; genus Xiphophorus; species Xiphophorus hellerii. The sequence continues at coordinate 25,772,619 of NC_045681.1, forward strand.
GAAAATAAAAGAATTAGTGATAAACTAACAGTGTATACAGGCGAATTAATGGCAATTTTAATAGCCTTAGAATGGATAGAGGGAATAGGAAGAGGAAAGTTTGTAATTTGTTCAGATTCTAGTAGTGCATTAATTAGTATAAAAGGAATGAAATCGGAAGTTAGGCAAGATTTTATAGAGGATATAGTTCAGGTAATTTTCAGGGTTAAGAAGAAAGGAACTCAGATTAAATTAATTTGGATTCCTGCTCACATCAGTGTTGTTGGAAATGAATTGGCAGATAGTTTTGCTAAGAGAGCCTCTAATAAGGAAATTGTTGAGTTAAATATTAAAATAAGTAGGAATGAGATAAAAAGTGTTGTTAAGGAGTACATGAAGGAAAAATGGCAAGAACAGTGGGATAGAGGAGAAAAAGGGAGATTTTATTATAAAATTCAAAAAAGAGTTAGGGGGTAAAGAAAAGGTAATAGGAATAGAAGGGAAGAAGATATTATTTCCAGAATCAGATTTGGGCACACAAGGTTAACTAGTACTCTTAAGTTAATTAATAAACACAGTACAGGTTGTTATAAATATTGTGGAGAGATGGAAACAATACAGCATGTATTTTTAGAATGCAATAAGTATGTAAGGGAGAGAGAGATGTTGGTTAATAAGTTGAATAATTGTAAATTAGATTTAGAAGAAATATTTCAGAAATCATCAGGAGATATAATATTTGAGAGTGTTTTTAGATTTCTAAGAAGAACGGGTATTATGGGGAGGGTATAAGCGTGTGATCCCTACTCCAACCTGGAAGGTGGCGGTAATGCACCTGTAAGTTGTTTGCCAGCCGCCATAAAACAAGAAGAAGAAAAAGAAGGCGGGGAAGGAGACTAGGTAGGGTCGGAGGAGGAGATCCGGTTGGAAGGCCGGAGGATCTTCGAGCAGCGAGAGTTTTTGAAACAACTTTACAAAGGGTTTTGTTATTTTGGCGGTTGGCATAAACTGGAGTGTGACTGGATTGGGATGACCACAAAGGTAGATGGGGGTGGTGATGAAGATGATATGGATTTTGACGAATGGACTACGGTAGGTAGAGGAAGGGGTAGAGGGAAGGAAAACGTTTTGAAAGATGATAGAGAGATTGGTAACCTAAATAGTAAGAGAAGTTTAGAAGAATATGGTTCAGATGAAGAAAACAGAGTGGTTAGGAGGAAAATGGTAAATGAGGAGTTTAAGGTAATACTTAAATTCAGGAAGGAAGATATGAACATAAACCTCAGTCCGATAGCAGTGTCTAGAGAAATAAAAAAGAAACTAGGGGAAGTTGAGTTTGTAAAAATCTTGCGAGATGGTAATATGTTGATAAAATGTAAGACTGAAGAACAAAAGAATAAAAGCATGCAGATTGATAACATTTGTAAAAAGGTTGTGAGTGAAAAGAAAATTGTTGGAGAAAACAGAGTATCACGTGGTGTAATCACAGGTATTCCGCTTGAGGAAGATTTAGAAAAACTTAAAAGAAATATACATGGTGGTGAAGTGCGGAGATTGAAAAGATTGTTAAAATCTGTGGATGGGGAGAAAATAGAAAGTTTTTCGATACTTCTGGAGTTTCAAGGTGATGTTCTTCCTGATAAAGTGAAAATTGGGTTCTTGAGTTTTCCTGTTAGACCTTATATTCCTCCTCCCTTGCGCTGTTACAAATGTCAAAGGTATGGTCACATTGCAGCAGTGTGTAAAGGGAAGCAAAGATGTGCTAAATGTGGTGGAGATCATCGATATGATGAATGTGGAGCAGATGTACAGTTGAAATGTTGTAACTGCGGTGGTCAGCATAATGTAGCATATGGAGGGTGTGAAGCAAGGAAAAAGGCAGCAGAAATTCAACAGCTGAAAGTAGTTAAAAACATTTCTTATGCAGAGGCAGCAAAAAGTGTTCAAGAAAAAAGAATAGTTCAGAAAAATCAGCAAGTGTCTTCTAGTCCAAATCGTGGACCAAGTCAAAAAACTATGTCAGGAATGGAAATTACAATGGATAAATTAATTTTATTCATGGCTTATGTTATTAATTGTACTGATCAAGTGAAACAGAAAACTGAAAAAATCAAGATTATAGTGAAAGGTGCAGAAAAATTTCTAGCTGTGAAGGATTTATCTTGGGAGTTGATAAATAAAAGGCTTGAAATAGATGGGAAGCAAGGTGGAGGAAGAATTTAATGCTTATTTTACAATGGAATGCAAGAAGTTTGTTAGCAAATGGACAAGAATTTAAAGGATATTTAAACTATTTGAAAAATAAACCAGATATTATTTGTATTCAAGAAACATGGCTTAAACCAGAGTTAGATTTTGTCATAAGAGGGTATAATAGTATTAGAAGAGATAGGGAACAAGAAAGTGGAGGAGGATGTGTAATATTTATAAAACAAGGAATACAGTATAGATTTTTAGGAAAAGGAGCTTCACTCGAATGGTTATCTGTGGAAATTTGGATTAATAAAGAAAGTATTAATATATTAAATTTTTATAATCCGTGTAAAAAGTTGGATTTAGATGAAATGGAGGAAATGTTTAAAAATATAGGAAGAAAGTTCATTTGTTGTGGAGATTTCAATGCTTATAGTACTTTGTGGGGTAATAGGAATGATGCAAATGGAGAAGTGGTGGAAGAAGTAATGGATAGAAAACATTTGGTTTGTCTTAATAATGGAGAAGGGACGAGAATTAATATTAGAAATGGATCAGAATCAGCATTAGATTTAACTTTAGTTTCAAAGAATTTGGCTGGGATTAGTAAGTGGAAAATATTAAGAGAATCAACTATAGGTAGTGATCATTACCCTATACTTTTTGAAATTGGTAAAGAAATAGGAAAAAGTGTTAATGAGAACTTAGAAAGATGGATATTTGGAAATGTTGATTGGGAAAAATATAAAATAATAAATGATGAAGAGATGCAAAAACTTAATATAGATTTGGATGTTGATATGGTAAATTCTTCTATTTGTGAGGCCATTTTAGGGGCTGCTCGAGAAACAATCCAAAGGAAAAAAGGAAAATATAAGAAGAAAATTGTTCCATGGTGGACGAAGGAATGTGATGGTGCAATTAAATATCGAAATAAAGCTTTTAGATTGTTAAAGAGAAATCAGAATTTTCAGAATTTTATTGAATACAAAAGGTCACAAGCTCTGGTTAAAAGAACGGTGAAAAATGCAAAAAAGGTTTATTGGAGTAATTTTTGTGATTCTGTAGGTAGGGAAACAAAGATTTCAAAAGTCTGGGGAATGATAAAGAGAATGAATGGAATTAGAAGGGAATATGAATATCCAGTTTTGAAAGATGGAAATGTTATTGCTGTGACTGAGGAGGAGAAAGCAAATATGTTAGTTAAAAAATTTGTTAAAGTTCATAGTTGTAATAATTTAAGCGCAGAAGAAAACCGTAGAAGAAATTGTACAATTAATGAAAATGTAAATTTATTAGAAGAAAATGTAAGAAATAATGATTTATTGAATAGTCCCTTTTCTTTATTTGAATTAAACAATGCCTTAGGAAAATCAAAAAATTCATCTCCAGGAAAAGATAATATTTCTTATATTATGGTTAATAAGCTTAGCAATTCATCTAAGAAGGTTTTATTGGAATTCTATAATAAGATATGGGAAGTGGGTATTTTACCTCTGGCATGGAAAGAAGCAATCATAGTTCCAATCTTAAAGCCAGGGAAAGATCAGTCAAATCCAGCAAGTTACAGACCCATTGCTTTAACTTCTCATATTTGTAAAATAATGGAGAGAATGGTAAATGAAAGATTGAGCTACTTTGTTGAAAAGAGGGGATATTTATCAAAATGTCAAAGTGGATTTAGAAAAGGGAGAAGCACTATGGATCCTTTATTATGTTTAGAACATGAAATCAGAAAAGGGCAAGTTAACAAGGAGAGTGTGGTGGCTGTTTTCTTTGATATAGAGAAAGCCTATGATATGATGTGGAAAGATGGATTTTTAATTAAATTGAAAAAAATGGGAATTAATGGATCAATGTTTTATTGGATAAAAGATTTTTTACAAGATAGATCTATACAAGTAAGAATAGGACAACAATTGTCAGAAAAGTTTTTTGTTGAGAACGGTACACCTCAGGGTAGTATAGTGAGTCCTTTGTTTTTTTCTATTACGATTAATGATATGTTTGACAATTTGGAAAGTGGAATGGGGTGTTCTTTATTTGCTGATGATGGAGCAATATGGAAGAGGGGGAAAAATTTAAAGTTTATTGTTAAAAAGATACAAGAAGCAATTAGTATTATAGAAGACTGGTCATTTAAATGGGGATTTAAAATTTCTATAGACAAAACAAAGACTTTATTTTTTACAAGGAAGAAAGCATCTGAAAATTTAAAACTGCAAATATATAATCGTGAATTAGAAAGGGTAAGGGAATTTAAGTTTTTGGGTTTATGGTTGGATGAAAAACTTACTTGGAAAAATCATATTCAAAAAGTAGTGAATAAATGTAAGAGAGTTTTAAATGTAATGAGGTGTTTGGTGGGAAGTGAATGGGGTACTGAGAGGAAGGCATTGAAATCAATATATACTGGGTTAATAAGGTCTGTATTTGATTATGGAAGTATTGTATTTGGGTCAGCATCAGACACACTATTAAAAAAATTAGATAGTATTCAGTATCAAGCCTTGAGGTTATGTACAGGAGCAGTTAGAACAACTCCAACGTCAGCTTTGCTAATAGAAATGGGAGAGATGCCACTTAATCTCAGAAGATTACAGTTAAAGTCCAATTATTGGTGTAATTTAAAGGGCCATGATGGAAATCATCCATGTCAAGACATTTTAAAATCTAGTTGGGAAAAAGAAAAGAAGAAATTAAATTCTTTTGGATGGGAGATAGAAAATGTTATAAAAGATTTTGGTTTATCTGATATAAACATTAGTCAAACAGTTCCTCTTTCACCAGTTTATCCGTCTCTATTTCATAATAATGTTGTTGATTTAACTTTGTTGGAGAAAAGGAAAGAAGAAAACGTTTCAGATCCATATTTGGTTCAATCATATTTAGATAGTAAGTACTATGGATATGTTCAAGTTTTTACAGATGCGTCTAAAAACTCAAATAGCAGTAATGGGGTAGTCTTTCATTGTTCCAGAATTCAAAGTTAAAAGATGTAAAAGAATTACTGATGGAGTATCAGTTTATACTGGAGAGATGATGGGAATTATTTTAGCTTTAGGATGGATTGAGGAAGTCCGTCCATTAAGAAGCATAGTATGCTCTGATTCAAGTTCTTCATTATATTCATTAAAAAATAATCATGCTATTAGTAGACCGGATCTTTTATTAGAAATTCAGTTAATAACATATAGAATTCAAGCAATGGGGTTATTAGTTATATTTACATGGATACCTTCACATATAGGAATAAGAGGGAATGAGTTGGCTGATAAATATGCAAAATAAGCTTCAAAATATAGTGATATTGATATATTAGTTCCATTTAGTAGAGAAGAAATCAAATCTATTATTAAACAAAAGGTTAAGGAAAGATGGCAGAGACAGTGGGATCAAGATAGAAATGGTAGATGGCTGTACAGTATTCAAAGAAAAGTTGGTGCAATGAGGAGAACGGGACGAAATAGAAAAGAGGAAACAGTTATATCTAGGTTGCGTTTTGGGCATACAAGGTTAAACAGTAATTTATTTAAAATAGGAAAACATCGAACTGGAAGTTGTGATTTTTGTGGTCAAGAAGAGACAGTAAAACATGTTTTGTTGTTCTGTACCAAATATTCTGTTGAGAGAAGGAAATTAGTTTGCCGGTTACAAGAAAATAAATTACAGTTAAATTTACAAGATATTTTGGGAAAAATTTCTACTTCTAAAGATACAAGTTATTTAATTAATTATCTTAAGAAAACAAAATTGATAGAAAAGATTTAAGTGTTGTTATTTTATTATTATTATTTTTTTTTTTTTTTTTTTTGTTTTGTTTGTTTTGTTTTGTTTTGAGGGGGGTGTATATAGTTAGCGTCCCGATCCACACTCCATTCCAGTAGATGGCGGTAATGCACATCTAAAAGTTGCTTGCCAACCGCCATAAAAAAGGAAAAGAAGAAGAAGAAGAAGGCGGGGAAGATAAAATCAGAGCACACGGGCTAGCCTTAGCTTTTCCTTTGTTAGACGGTGGTTTGAAGAAGAGTTTGAGTTTAAGCTAAATATTTCCGTGTTTTCAGTGAAAATGTCTTCAGTTCCGCCTCAGAGAGAGTTTATCAACGAGCAGGTAACTCCTGCTGGAGAAACATTCACAGAGTGGAAAGAAATCAACGTTAAAGATCGGAGGAAGAGATGGAGGATCAGCGCAGACTGATGGATTTTACCCGGATACCGAGGATCATCTTACACCGGATAGGTACGAAACACCTTCATGTTTTACTGATTTATCAGCTTAAAGAGAGTTTTTAGACAGATAAATAATCGTTGTGTTCGGAAACATATTTAAGGAATCGGCTCAAATTGTAAATATTAAGCAGAAGTAGAAAATTCCTGAAGAAATTTAACCGGGGCCTGCCAAAGTGGGCCCGTTAGGTTGGACCCAGCAATGCTAACAATTAGCATCAATGCTAAGCTTCGCTAAATAGTAATCAATAGCCTGTGCAGAGTCACAAGCATGTTGACTAACATGGACTTGCACCATTCAGTTTGTTAAAATTAGTGTATAATCTAAAATGAGCCAAAATGCTAATGTAAACCTAAATGCTGCCAGTAGCATGTGGGCTATCATTAGAATGTTGTCTTACATGGACTTCCTACATTCAGTGTCCTAAACATGGATAATAATTAAGAAAAATAGCTAAAATCTTATTTTAGGGAAAAAGCTAATGCTTGCGCAGCAAGGCAGCGCCCTAACCTGAGAGGAAAAGATAATGCAGGCTAATATTATTGCACTGTCTCTGTGTCGCCCTGCGACAGACTGGCGACCTGTCCAGGGTGACCCCGCGCACCAGCACCTCCCAACCCCACTAGGGACAAGGGCTGTTAGAAAATGGATGGATGGATGGATGGATGTCCCTGGTCTTTTTTGGATACAGTCACAAATGTCAATTTAAAATTTCTGATATATACATTTAAAGAGACGTGTTTATATATTCTTAACTCAATGGTGCAAAAAATTTATTTACTACAAAATAGTATTCTTATCATGGTGATAGTTGTACGAACATGATTATCTATTGTATGAACGTAATAATTATATTGTATAAACGTAACAATTATATTGTATGAACGTAATAATTATATTGCATAAACATGATATTTCATGTCCAGGAGATAATATGCTTGTAGTGCAGCATAATGAAGGTTAGTACAGTAGCTAATATAATTTCAGATCTTTGTATAACTTTTCTTCAGGTTAACTTAGAAAGTGAGACATTATTGTTACAGGTTAATTTTCTAAACTACAAAAACGTAACTGTTAGGGAAGCTCAAAAATGAAACATTGGACTGATATTAATATATGATAGTAACACTGGTGTTATGCCAGATTTACCAATATTTTATTTTATCATTTTTTAATCCGATTACTCTATTAATCATAAGAATAATCAATAGATTACTCAATTACTAAAATATTTGTTTACAACAACCCTAATTATTTTATTATTTTTAGTATAATTTTTCCAGTTACTTAATGCATCAAACCGTATCAAATGCTTTGTGCTTAGTCAGCCAGAGTTAATGTGCGCGGCCGCAGGAAGATCCGAAAAACTCGTCCCACAAACTTGAGCAGCCAGAACAATTTCTGTGATGCATACTAAAAACTCAACAGACACAAATGGCAGAGATACCAGAGCCACATTAGCAGCCTTTAATTAAATCTCCCGTTTGTTGCGCATTTCTGCGCAGTGCAGCGGATTCAACTCCTCATGCAGGGCCGGTCCAAGGCTGTACGAGGCCTGGAGCAGAATCTGACTTAGGGCACCTCTTGCTGCTTAAAACATCAGCATCTCTAACAGCTTCTGTGTTAGATTTAATCTGGGAGAGGGGGAGTAGTTTAATTGGCCAACCTAAAAACAATCTGCTATAATTGCAGTTTTCTAATAGAGCATTGGAACTGACGTCACTGCGTGTGACGTTTACGTCGCTTGGCGCCATCTTGTATAGCGACAGACCAAAACAAACTTTATTCCAGCGTCTTCATTGTGTTACCGACCGCAGTGAAGTTGTTTTCAAGTTGGATATTGGATATCCGCGCTCCGCGGAGTTAGGGGCGTTTAGCTCAAGGTTGATCCGATTTATGAACGCTGATTGCGGCCAGCTGTTCTCTACCGCTCCCTCCTCAACGCTCAGAGGTTCACATAGGGACCGTCCATTTCTGAACCAAACACTCCTGTAAATAAACGCCTTGTGACCAACTGATACAAAAAAGTGGTAATTCATACTATTACAGGAGGCACACTATCCTCTATTAAAATTTTAAGTCATATTCAATATTTTAAATTATTTTAATATTGAATAATGTTTTCTTCAATAACTCAAAATCAGTGTGAAATTGTTCTGCTAGACTGTATAGATGAAGCACACCCATCTTTATTACATTATTACACCCAGATTTTTTATTTTTTAACTAATTTAATATTTTTTTTTTAATTTCATAAAATGTATTTGTTACCTGTAATGTTCAATTACATAAAATTCTAGGACAGGATCTATTTCATTACATGTTCACTTCTTACCTGAAATATGTTAAATACAACAAATATTTACTTAAAGTTTTTTCTATTTCATAACATTTACTTGTCACCTTTATATTTTACTCTGAACTGTTTAATTACACATTAAATATTTAAAGATTTAATGCTCTTTCATCTGGTTTGATTGCTTATATTAAATGTTTACTGCAAAATGTCTGATTATATAATTGTTTACTTTAATCACATAAAATGTTTATTTAAAAATATAATCTTCCATTACATGTACATTTATTACCTGAAATATTTTAAATATCAAATTTTTACTTAAAATGTGATTCATTTCATCACCTGTTTACCTGCAACTTGAAGTGCTTGAATCAAACGTTTCATGAATGTTTTACCACATTAAATGATTAAATGACAGAAAACAGACACTTCCAACTGAACACATAATTCAACACAAATGGTTCATGTTCCTCTCCAGAGTCTGCAGCCTTGCTGAGCTCTTCTCCTGGGGTTTCCTCCTCAGCCTCTCCAACTTGCTCCTCTTCTATAGCCTCCGCTACTGTGTTTTCATGATTTACCTCTTCTGGGGTAAATCATGAAAACACAGTAATTCTCTGTAACTTGTTGGTCCACCATGGTCTTGCTGTATTGCCTCTTTAATTGACGCGCATGTCGGTCCGATGTTGTGGCGTTTACCTCGCAGTGACCCAGATTCAGCCTGGATTGAGCTAATATATTTCATACGTCGGTTTGCCTTGAAGAGGACAAATCAGAACACATCAGTATTAATGCTGTAAATTTTATAATACTAGTAAAATAGTTTACTTCACAATAATGGAATAACCTCGATATCCACTGACAAAACTCGGACTATTGTACATAAAACGATTATGACACAACACCAACAAAGTGAATTTAAACACTCACCAGAATGGAGATGTCTGGAGCAAACTTGTAGATATCTTGGGATTTTGGAGAAGGTAACATCAGGACGTCTCACCGCTGATACCCGGGATATTTGTCTCCTTTTCGTTAGCTCCGATAGTTTAGCCTACTCGCGTTGTTTACAGACAGAAAAACAGTGAAACTAAAGTCTGTTTTAAAATCTTTTTACCGTCTCGGTCGTGTGATCGGACATTACATCCAAAAACGCAGCAAGTTCGAACCATTGCTAAATAATTTCAAGTAACTTAGATTCAAAAATTCAAAATATCTGTGAGACAGTGGTTTTCTCGGTTATGTATATGGCCTCACAAGATGGCGCTCATATCCCTACGCCTAGAGCAGTGACGTCACGTTCCAAAGCTCTGTTTGTATTTTTGAACAAATAGAGCTCAAACTCAAAGATTAAACTCACAGCATCTGATTGTAATGATAATAAAACAATCTAACTATGAATATTGTTCTTTGAACTTTTAGAAAGTAAACTTGTCAGCTCCTTAAAATCTTACATTTAAATGTTAAACAATTTAAATTAATTTATGTATGCTGAAACCATTCAATCAAATTCAGCAACATTGATGATGTGGATAAACAAATGTTACATTTATGAATGTGTGGTTTGTGTTAAAATATTAGCATTTATGGGCCCCTGAAGAACCTTATGGAGCCGCTGACTTAATTTGTATTAAACAGAAGTGAAAATAATTGATATTAATTTTATTTGTATTATTTGATTAGCTGTTTTTAAGACTAGTTGTGGGTTTAAATATCGTTTCACTGGCAATGTTTTCCCTTAACATATAATTATCCAGTAATATTTTTACTTTTACTGTCTAATTAATATCTTTTAATACAAAAACACGGTGGACCGCCTCGGCGCCCCGCCCACCGGGCTTACCATGTTTTCTGGGGGAAACCCTGCAGTCTACCCACCTCTCTTGGAAAAAAACTGTGTGAAAAATTGACACTTGCTTTTTTCTCCCTTTCTCTCTTGTTTTGGAAACCCTAACTTTACTTGATGGTAATTACTTCTATTCCACCAAACAGGAATTGGCTTTAACTTCTGTCAAGAAGGTTTGGTTTCTGCCAAAACTTTATCAATGGAGCTGAACTGAGCCTGACTGAACATAATACAGAGTCTTTCTCAATGTTCTGCTTGGTGGCGATTTGAAGAATTGATTGGAATGCAAAGCGCCGATGGGTTTGTCATTGCAACATACGCCAGAGCGTTGTTGAGGCGCATGGGCCATTCGAGGTTGCTTACAACTTTAATTTTTGTTGCTACAGTAATAAAGAACAGATGTTTATGCAAATGAGGATCGGAATGAAGACATGAAACCAAAACCATCAACAGGGTTTAAAGTGCTCAGTTTCTTTCTTAATGTGCATTAGAAAACAAGCTGCTCTATGCCTTAAATTTTTTCAGCATAGAATTACGTATAAGACTCTAAGGAACTATAACAGGACTAAATCAAGCTGCTGTTTGAACTATTTTTGTCTTGGAGCCACTAGGTTTAATTATCGCCATCTCGCTTTCTCGCCTGGAGATCCATAGTATGTTTTGACTGATTTCTTGACCCCTTCCAGTCAGAAAGACTAAAGTGGTTAAGTACATTTTCATAATTATACATTTGTAATTTTAATCTTTGGATCACTTGAAAAGGCTTTAAGTGAATAAAATCAATACTTCCTTCTTTTACTCACATTTAAAAGCTTTTGTTTTGTGTTTTGTGCAGATCTCTCACAGTGCTGGGTGTGTAAAGAGGAGGAGGTTCTCAATGAATTCAGCAACCAGGAGAGGAAGTCCACTTCAGATAAAGAAGAACCAGAACATCAAGAGTCCAAAGAGGAAGAGAAGCAACTCTGCATCAGTCAGGATGAAGAGCATCTTGTGCTGAAACAGGAGACTGATGACATTTTGGTGAATCCTCTTAATGTGCAAAGAATCCACAATGAAACAGAACCACAGAGGAACCAACTCATCTCTCATGGCTCTGCTGAGGATGAGAACCAGGATCAGGAAGGCAGCAATTCTGAAGACCCAGGAAAAGAGAGAAAGGAAGAACAGAAACAAAAGGAGAGATTTGAGAAAATCAAAGAGCAGAAAAGCAGAACTGACACTGAAAAGCAAAAAAAGCACAAGAAAGCTCACGCAGAGCAAAAATTATATTCTTGTAAAATTTGTGATAAAACATTTTCTGGAAACCGTAACTTGATGGTACACATGAAAACTCACACAGGAGAAAAACCTTTCACTTGTTCAATCTGTGGAAAACGTTTCAAACAAAAAGGACATTTAACTCAGCACATGAGAATTCACACAGGTGAGAAGCCTTTCTCTTGTGGGACCTGTGGAAAAAGCTTCTCTCGAAAAGCTCAATTAGATTATCACATGATAATTCACACTGGTGAGAAGCCTTTCTCATGTGGGAGCTGTGGAAAAGGTTTCAACGATAAAGGCCAATTAAATGTACATATGAGAATTCACACAGGTGAGAAGCCTTTCTCCTGTGGGACTTGTGGAAAGAGTTTCACCCATAAGGGCAGTTTAGATGTTCACATGAGAATTCACAGAGGTGAGAAGCCTTTCTCCTGTGGGTCCTGTGGAAAGCGTTACAGTGAAAGAGGGAATTTAACTCAGCACATGAGAATTCACACAGGTGAGAAGCCTTTCTCCTGTGGAACCTGTGGAAAAGGTTTCTCCTTAAAAAGTAATTTAAAAGTTCATGTGAAAATTCACACTGGTGAGAAGCCTTTCTCTTGTGGGGCTTGTGGAAAGAGTTACAGTGATAGAGGGATGTTAACTCACCACATGATAATTCACACAGGTGAGAAGCCTTTCTCTTGTGGGGCTTGTGGAAAAAGTTTCACCAATAAGGGCAGTTTAAATGTTCATATGAGAATTCACACAGGTGAGAAGCCTTTCTCTTGTGGGGCTTGTGGAAAGAGTTACAGTGATAGAGGGACGTTAACTCAGCATATGATAATTCACACAGGTGACAAGCCTTTCTCCTGTGGAAACATGTGGAAAAAGTTTCTCTCGAAAAGATATATTAAATGTTCATGTGAAAATTCACACTGGTGAGAAGCCTTTCTCTTGTGGGACTTGTGGAAAGAGTTTTCACCCTTAAGGGCAATTTAGATGTTCACATGAGAGTTCACACAGGTGGAGAAGCCTTTCTCCTGTGGATCCTGTGGAAAAAGTTTCTCTAAAAAAGTTCATTTAAATGTTCACATGAGAATTCACACTGGTGAGAAGCCTTTCTCATGTGGGAGCTGTGGAAAAAGTTTGAACAATAAAGACCAATTAAATGTACATATGAGAATTCACACAGGTGAGAAGCCTTTCTCCTGTGGGACCTGTGGAAAATGTTTTACCCATAAAGACACTTTAAATGTTCATATGAGAATTCACACGGGTGAGAAGCCTTCTCTTGTGGTACTTGTGGAAAAGGTTTCTCTCGAAAAGATAAATTAAATAATCATATGAAAATTCACACAAGTGAGAAACCCTTCTCTTGTGGGACCTGTGGAAAATGTTTTACCCATAAAGACACTTTAAATGTTCATATGAGAATTCACACAGGTGAGAAGCCTTTCTCTTGTGGAACATGTGGAAAAAGTTACAGTGACAAAAGGACTTTAATTCAGCACATCAGAATTCACACAGGTGAGAAGCCTTTCTCTTGTGGTACTTGTGGAAAAAGTTTCACCTTGAAAACAACTTTAAATAATCATATGAGAATTCACACAGGTGAGAAGCCTTTCTCTTGTGGAACCTGTGGAAAAAGTTACAGTCTAAGAACGACTTTAACTCAGCACATGAGAATTCACACAGGAGAGAAGCCTTTCTCATGTGGGAACTGTGGGAAGAATTACCGTCTAAGAACGACTTTAACTCATCACATGAGAAGTCACACAGGAGAGAAGCCTTTCTCTTGTGGGACCTGTGGAAAGAGTTACAGTGAAAGATACAATTTAACTCGTCACATGAGAAGTCACACAGGTGAGAAGCCTTTCTCATGTGGGACCTGTGGGAAAGGTTTCTCTCGAAAAGATAAATTAAATAATCATGAGAAGTCACACACATGAGAAGCTTTTCTCCTATGGGACCTGTGGAAAAAGTTTCAGGATGAAAAGACAATTACTTAAACACATGAAGATTCATGTGGGTGCGAAACAGTGATGTGCGGTGAGGTTCATAGCTGGTGAGGCACTGCCTTATGATGTATAAATACAGACACCATGCATGTTATTGTTTACGTACAGACATTTTGCGCATGCATACAACGCTGGAGGGCAAAAAGACAATTCTTTTACATGTCTTCCATAGCTGCGTTTACTAGATGTAACTTAGAAATGTAGGTATTATGGGTTGTTGTTATGTTGCTGTACAGTGTTTTAAGATCATGTTCAATGTGCCCCTTTTTAACTTTGAACCCCTGCCCCTTCAAAGGTCTCTGCACGGCCCTGTTCATATGTATGGTAAGATGTATTATTTTTACCCCCTAGCTTGGTAGTCCCCAGAGTGCTAATGTTGTTAGCAGCTAACTTAGTGTTGAGTCCTGGACAGAAAATATGTTTATTCAGTGGGACTTCCATGTTAAAAAAAGCTGAATAAATTAAATATAACTTACTCAGCCATACAGGGTATGGCTGGGTAGCCATAGACATTCTGATGTCTATGGCTACCTTGTCTTGACCACCCTTGATGGGGGTCAGGACATCCTGACCCCCATCAGAATGTCTTGCAGCATCCGAGTCACATGTCTGAAGCCCAGAAATAGAACGCTGTGATGTTTGTTTGAAAGGGAAAAAAACTCAAATATTATTGAGATCAGGTCAGATTTTGATTGAGAGCTAACAGCAGAGAGATTTTTATTTTCCCAAATATTTGTTTCACAGAAGTCATTGTTAAAATTCTGCTGTTAAAATGTGTTTGTACATGCTCTACACAACCAGGTTCATAACAGTATATTGGTATTTTATACAGCTGCAAAGTGACTTTTGTTTCTTAGCAGGGAGGAGCTTCAGTTAAACACATTTTGTTCCTTTGGGAGGCTTCACAGTGTTTTCCTCTGTTATTTTATATTTCTAACATATTTTCTTTGTATGTTTTTAAATGAATGATTAATAACATTTTTTGCTCAGGTACATGTATGATGATACAAGCTAAATAATAACTTTAATTGTCTTTGTGGTTTTAATTAAAGTTATCTGTCTTCTTCTTACATCTTGTCTCTTCAGTGACCTTTCATGTTTTCACTTCTTTCTCTGGAAACATGAACCTTTTTTCACAAGATTCTGTTATTAGTATTTTCAGGTCAAAACAACATTTCACCGTGTTCCTCTAAAATATATGTAGTCATTCAGTGTTTAACTTTAAAACTGAATCACAACCTACAAAACTACAACCTGATATAACATTAGACTGTTTTACAAACTAAAACGATCATACTCAAAAAAATTCATTAGATGTTCCAATATGGTTCTTTTGTAAGAATAAATACGTTTTGATAACTGACTCCAAACTCACATTCTTAAGTAATTTTTTCATTAGTCAGAATGATGTAATATTCTAAAAATAAATACTCTTCTTTACTTAGCTGCAGAAAATCCTCATAATCAACAGAAATAAAAGGCTTGGAAACATCCGTGTGTTTGTGTAATTACTTTAATACTGTGTTTCACTCACTGAAATATATGAACCTTTTATTAATGTTGTAAAATATTAAAATTATTGTATGTTGAGAGGAGGCTCAAAGCGGAAAATTCAAGGGGGAACTAAAATCGTCTATAGTTTCTTCAGTGCAGCCAAAGTGAAACACACGGGAAGCTACGGAGCTCACGAGGTAGCATTAGCTCCTCTTAGAAGGTAGTTTGGAAACAGGTTTGGTGTTTTCGGTAAATATTTCCGTGTTTTCAGTGAAAATGTCTTCAGTTCCGCCTCAGAGAGAGTTTATCAACGAGCAGGTAACTCCTGCTGGAGAAACATTCACAGAGTTTAAAGAAATCAACGTTAAGATGGAGGAAGAGATGGAGGATCAGCGCAGACTGATGGATTTTACCCGGATACCGAAGATCATCTTACACCGAATAGGTACGAAAAACTTTTCAATTTCACTCAGTAGAGTTAAAAACAGCGAGAAACAATGTAGGAATTTTTGGGGGGCGACCCTGAACTCAAAGTAAAAGACTCAGAAATATCAAATC
The DNA here is from genome assembly GCF_003331165.1 of Xiphophorus hellerii. Classification (NCBI taxonomy): domain Eukaryota; kingdom Metazoa; phylum Chordata; class Actinopteri; order Cyprinodontiformes; family Poeciliidae; genus Xiphophorus; species Xiphophorus hellerii. The sequence goes on from NC_045681.1 coordinate 25,788,473, forward strand.
AGTTCCCGCCGGAAATAAATAACAATGAATAAATAAATACTTAGAATGATGAACTCTGACCTCGACAATAGCCAATAATAATGAATATCCTATTCATTAAATAATATCAAAATTACAGTTTGTGTTTCGTGACTCCCTCATCTCTACTTCACCAGTTTAAGAAAGTACTGGTTAAAGTTTGCGCTTAAAATTATTAGTTTTACTAACCAACTAGAATTATTAGTTTATGGTTAGTTTTATGTTTTGTGTTTAGTCTTATATTTTACTATTGTTTAGGTTCGTTCTATGTTAAATTATGGCTCTTTAAATAGTCACATGAGGATTCACACGGGTGAGAAGCCTTTTTTATGTGAGATCTGTGGAAAAAGTTTCTCTTAAAAATCTTATCTTTCTCAACACGTTGAAGCTCACGCAGCTGAGAAGTCTTTTTCTTGTGTGATTTGTGGAAGACCTTTCTGGTCTAAACCTAATTTACTTTTTCATATGAAAACTCACCCAGGTGAGAGACCTTTCTCTTGTGTTATGTGTGGAAAAAGTTTGTCTCAGATTAGCAATTTAGCTGTTCATATGAGAGAGCACAGAGCACATGATGGCATAATTTGAACCTGAAGTATCAACATTCTCAGTAACTTGCTGTTTGAAAGCGCAGTAATTATAGCTGGGTGACATTTTGTAAATGTAACAGCTTTGTTAAAAAACATTTCAAATGGATTTAGCTGAAACACTTTGAAGAAATAATCTTATTCTGGTAGTTTTAGCTTTTCATTTAAATGTTTATTTTTAAGTGAGATTGTCTCCACATTAATTGTCTGTCCCGCGTGCTCTGTTTTTATAGTTTGTGTGTTTTACTGTGGCTGTACTGAAGAAACAGGAAATGATTTTTGGTTCCACTTTGAATTTTCTGCTGTGCTTCTCCTCTTTGTAAAAAAAATTACAAACTTTATTGATAGGTTTATTGTTAGTGGAAATTTAGAAAATAGTTTCTTTTAGTTATCAGTGTAAACTGGGGTTGTGACTCTTATTGTATGGTGGTAAAACATAACGCTTGCATACTGTTTGCTTGATAATTCAAGACCAAGTATACGTAGGGAGGGAATGTTTAGTGAGAATAGATCAGTCTGGAAAAAACACTGATGATGTTGTTGCAATAACTAATAAAATGCTGATTGAGTGAAAATTACTTATGTCTCCTTGGTAACTAAGAGCGATAGCTCATTAGAGTAAACTTTGTTATTCATTTAAGTTTTTCCATTACTATTCGTTCAGTACCTCAGTTCACCTGAGTGAAACGCAGTATATAAAATAATTACATACAGACTAATGTTTTCAAGCTTTTTCAGTTAATTATTAAGTTTTATGTTTTTTAACACATTTACTAAAGTTTTTATATAAAATGTTTATATTAAACTTCCAACGTTTAATAAAAACATTTTAAATCACAAATGTGACACAGAAGCACCTTCATGCTGCCACCTACTGACAAGAACCTGTTACTACACCTACATTGTTTCAGCTGCAACAGATGTAGAAATCAGTGACTCGGCTATTTTTCTACAATCTGTGCTTCTGAATTCATTTCAGTGGATTTCATATGCTGGAGTATGTTTAAACAGTCATGTTCAATAACATGGAATCAGACCAACAAATAAACACATTTTATGTCAGAAATGTGGGTTTGAAGTCAGTTATCCAAAAGTTTCTGTTGTAAGACGGTTTTTTCAATTATATTCAAAATGTTCCAGTTAAATACAATACTCTAAACCACATGTGGCCTCATACTGTTTAACTTTAAAAATGAATCTGAACATACAAACTATAACCTTATGTGCCGATATAATAACTGTACTTGTTAACCCCTAAACAGAAATACAAGGTTTTAAAACATCAGTCTATGAGTCATTATTCAAAGTACTGTATCATAGGTGTTTGGTGCCTTTCTATCCTAAAGAAAAAGATGTAAAACTTCAGATATCTTACAACAAGATATTAACATGTATGGAAAAACCTCACATAACCTTATATTAAAGCAGAAAGTACAGCAGCCTCCGTAAGAAAGGCTAACAGTATTCAAATATGCCGCATAACTGATCAGTACAGTATTGCGAGGGAACACAAAAGAAATTTTTCCCCATGTCCCCTAGAGGGCTCCGTAGAAAACAGAGGCAAATTATTTAGAACATTTTATATCACGCTTAACTGTCTAGTCCAGTGGTCCCCAACCCCCGGGCCGCGGACCGGTACCAGTCCGTGGACCAATAATAATGAAATATTTCTGTTTTATGTATTATTTGGGTCTGGAGGACCTTTTATTTTGAAAATCCTTTAACCGGATTCACTCGGTTACGTCTTGCGCGCCAACATTGAGCCACAAACAGCAAAATGAGTCAGAAACACATCAGATGTTTTTGGAAAGTTTCTTTATGAAGGGAAAAGGCCCAGAGAAGAGACAGGAGGATGGATTTATCCCGGCAGGTGATTCCCACAGTCCAAGCTCTGCATGATTTGGTGACCGGATGTTAATGAGGCAATGAAGCTTCAAACTGCTTCGCCACTAGAGACCAAGAACCCTGAGCATCAGCAACACTTCCGGTGTTATTGTCTCTCATCTCTCCCAGATGGACCGTCTGGCTGCAGAGAAACGAGCTCATGGCTCCTATTAGTCGTTATTGTGAGTTAAAATTTTCACGAAAGTAAAATGTTTGTTTTTGTGGTATATTTTGAAGGGATATGTAAACGTTACCATAGCGACCAGAGACAGAAACCGTTAGGGCAGCGGCGGAGACGAGGAGAGGAGTAGAGCTTTAGGTCTGGTTCACACGGCACGATTTTAGGATTGTCGGCCGATTTTCCAAACCTCTGTGACCACAGAACCGATAAAAGTCCAACAGGTTCGGTCGGTTCGTGTGTCCAGCCACACGGCAGGAGCAACACACCACACTAACCGGTTCCAGAAGAAAATCCAGTAAAACCCTCAACATACCCCACATGAATTTAGAATAATCAAACATGGATGACGATGTAGAAGCAGCAGTGATAGTTTGTGGCTCATTTTAAGAGATAAAAGACGTAACAAATAGAAAAGGCGTTTGATAAAAGATGGCGCGAGCAGCCGCTCTATTTGCTGCACTATGATTTGGAGGTGAGTTATGTTTTTTCGTAGTTAACAATTTAACTGAATAAACATAACCACATATAATAAACATGTATAAAATGTGAATTTTTGCTTATATCTGCTTAACAACCCTGGTTGTAACAACTTGGGTTGTTATTCTGCTGTGAACCGAATTAATTTGTTTGTTATTGACTTTTACTCAATTAAATTTCTTACGTATACATTGCAAATTGTATTTTTATTATAGTTGATTATGTTGTTTTCATCTCTCCTTATTTCTTTTGTTCTTCCTATAACTGATGGAGATATATAGACATTATTTATAATGTATAAAAGTATTGTTTATGTCATGTAATTAGCCATACATTCTTAAGAAAATGAAATAATAAATACTTTATGGTATTCTTATTTAGTAATGTAATTAGATTAGTTGTATTCTCACCCCACGCCACTAGAGGCAGAAGCAGGCCCGAGAAGATGCGACTATGGAGCAAATTTAGAAGTACACCAAAAGCAATTTCTTCGGTTCTTAGTATCATGCATAAATTGATTCAGATGGTATCACATAATTTATCATTTGACATTATTACCAGGGGAGAGCGCGAACGCAGTCCCCCACTACCATAAATTGTGCAGTTGAGATTCTCCCATGTGGAGAATTCACAGAGGTCAGATCGCCGCAGTGCAATGGCTGATCCTCACCCTGAGCGATCCTTTTTTTTTTTTTTTTTTACATAAAGATTTATAAAACAGAATAAATTAAACCGATTAAAGGAAACAAAGGGGGAAACAAGAAACGGAGGTTCGAGTTTGTGTTATTCAAGGTTGTTTCACTATTTTTAATAATTCAGTAGGCACTTCCCACTCGAAAATCTCCTCATCATTCTTTTTTCCTTGACTCCATTTAAAAATGTAATCTTTGACTGATGCACCCACCATCTTTATAACATTTGTTTCAATTATTTCATATTTTCTGTATAACCAAATATTTCTTGTTTTCCAAATTGCCTCCTTGACACAATTAATTACAATCCACCACCTGATTTCATTTCTTTCCCAGTCCTCCTTAAATAACCCGTACGCTATATTTTCATAAGTTAAAATCACATTATGCAACTTGCTCAACCATGGCAGCATTAACATCCAAACTCTTTTTGCAAAAGGACATGTCCAGAACAGATGTTTGATCGTCTCCTCGTCCCCACATCTAGCTCTAGGACAACTCGGCCTTTTGGTGCAATTTCTCTTGTATAAAAAGTCTCTTGTAGGCAAACATTTATTCACAATTTGCCAAGCCAAGTCTTTGTGAATATTCAATAAGTTTTTATTATTCACATTTTTCCATGTTTTTATAACTTCCTCCTCGTTCAGTTTTTCTATTGGTGTCAATTTATTGTAAGATACCAATTTATTCTCTATTTCTTTCCTCTTAATTCTTTCCGGTGGGATTTCTTGTAGGCCACATCTCAGCGCTTGTATTACCGTCTGAAATATCGCAGGGTAACTATCTGCAAAGGGCTTATGCAAAATTATTCTTTTGTTCCAATTTTTCAAAACTTTCCTCCCCAACCAGAATCTTGCGAATGGAGCCCATGACGGTTCTGGAGATAAGTTCAAGCACACGCTCAAGATTGGAGTAATGAACAACGCTTTGAATTTTATTCCTATATCTGGTACCTCTCTCCCCCCTTTTTCTAATTGTCTATACATAATTTCTCTTTTCAGTCTCTCCTGTCTGCTTCCCCAAAGGAAACTAAACATCATTTTTCTAATTACCGTCATTGTTCTATGGGGCATCGGGAAAGTTGATGCAAGAAAGGCCAGAGTGGATATAATTTCTGCTTTTATTACTAATACTTTACCTATAAAAGATAGTTCTCTGTCTCTCCATTGCATCAACTTCCCCTGGATTTTTTGTAATTTAACTTTCCAATTCTCTGTTTTCATGTCTTTCCCTATTAGTATTCCTAACACCTTTATTGTATCCTTTTTTTCTATTAAACCCCAATTTTCTCTTATTTCCCTCCAATTTATATATAAAATCTCACTCTTTTGCTTGTTAACTTTCATTCCTGAAGCTTTTGTAAATTTCTCGCTTATTTTTAAACTCTCACGTATAGAAGCATTATCTGTTAACAGAAGCGTCAGGTCGTCCATGTACATTGTTAATTTTATGTCTTTACCTTCGTTACCAGGCGGTGTTATTCCCTTGATCATTTTGTTTTCCCTAATAGCGCATGCTAATGGTTCTATTGCTATTATGAATAACAGCGGGGACAGTGGGCAGCCCTGTCTCACTACTGCTTTAATAGCCAAAGGGGGAGTTAAGGTCCCATTCACAACTACTACGCTACTACACTCATTATATAAGGTTTTTATCCATCTTTTAAATGTTTCTCCAAAATTAAAATGATCTAAAATTCTTTCTAAAAATATATGGTTTACTCTGTCAAATGCTTTTTCTAAGTCAATCCCTAAAATAGCTGTTGAAAGTTGCCTTTCCTGACTATATAGGTAACCATCTCTAATCAAGGCCAGACTATCAGTCATTTTCCGTCCTTTCACTCCACAAGTTTGCTCCTTCCCTATTATAGTGGTAATCACTGTCTGTAGCCGAAAGAATAAAACTTTCGCTATTATTTTTACATCTACACCTAGCAATGTCAATGGTCTCCAATTTTTCAGATCCGTTTTTTCCCCTTTTTTATATAACAATGAAATCATACCTTGATTCATTGAGTTGGGCAATTTTCCTTCACTTAGTGCTTCTCTGTAGACTTGTAGTAAGGGGGCTTTTAAGGATTCCCAAAATGTTGTATAAAATTCCTTTGGCAGCCCGTCTAGTCCTGGGGTTTTATTATTTTTCATACTTATCAAGGCTTCCGTAATTTCATTAATTGTTATTTCTTGGTCTAGTCTACTTTTTTCCGTATGAGTTAATTTGTTAGTCAGCTTCATTAACAATTCAACCCTGAGCGATCCACCTACAGGATCATGGAGTCGCTTCTGCCAGGTAAGTATGCTGTTCATTCCTCCGACTGACGATTAACAACTTCACACATCCGGTTCTGACTCACGGTGGGAAAGAAAATATTCCCTGATTCACTTTAGGATTTAACATTTAACAAAACACATTCAGTAACTCATAGAAATAATAACAAATATGTAATAGAAATCAAAATAAACCAGAATATGGGCGGTTTAAAGCTCCCAAAATGCATTGCGAGAGAGTGCTGAAGCGTTTTAATTTTAGCATTTAAAATGTATTTCGTCCCTCAAATTAACCTAAGCAACCTAAGTATATTCAGAGCTGATTACATCTACAACAACTAATAATTTATATTAATATAGTCTAAAATGTAAAGGAAACCAAAACAAATGTTTATTTTGTATCAATAACGGCGTTAATGGCCGCTCTGCTGCTGCCACCTGCTGGTCAGAGCGAGGAATGACATTTAACGGAATAAACAAACTGAATGACAAAAGATACATTTTGTTTTATCTCAGTGGGCACCAGAGTGATTGACAGAAAATACTTAGAAGATACGTTTTGGTAATTACGAAATTAACAGATGATAGTAAAATAAATATTTATCATTTCACATTATTACCAGGGGAGAGCGCGAACGCAGTCCCCCACTACCATAAATTGTGCAGTTGAGATTCTCCCATGTGGAGAATTCACAGAGGTCAGATCGCCGCAGTGCAATGGCTGATCCTCACCCTGAGCGATCCTTTTTTTTTTTTTTTTTTTTTTTTTTTTTTTTTTTTTTTTTGTTCTTAACATACAATTTCCAGTGCAGGCAGTTTTCAACAAACTTTACAATCTTACATTACTACTTATACATCATTGGAATTTATAACAAAGGGGGGGGAACGATATTTCATGTCAGATTAAAAAGGAAAGGAAATAAATAAATAATTATCTAACAATATTCTGTAGTCCATCCGGCACTTTTCATACCAAAACATCATCATCCCTTTTTTTCCCACAACTCATTTTCCAAATGTAGTCTTTTACCAATGAACCTACTATCTTTATAACATTTATTTCCGTTATCTCATAATTTTTATAGATTAAAATGTTTCTTGATTTCCAAATTGCTTCTTTTACACAATTAGTTACAATCCACCACAACAGCTCATTTTTTTCCAAACCATCTTTTAACAGACCATAGGTTATCTTTTCGTAAGTTAGCTCCTCCCTACACAAATTATTCAGCCATGGTGCCATTAAAGACCCAACTGAGCGATCCTTTTTTTTTTTTTTTTTTTTTTTTCGTGCAAACAGTTTTCAACAAATTTTACAATCTTACATTATTGCTTGTACATCATTTCATTGACACAAAGAGGAATTTATAACAAGGGGGGGGGGGACGATATTTCATGTCAGATTAAAAAAGAAAGGAAATATATAAATAATTATCTAACTATATTCTGTAGTCCATCCGGCACTTTCCATACCAAAACATCATCCCTTTTCTTCCCACAACTCATTTTCCAAATATAATCTTTTACCAATGAACCTACTATCTTTATAACATTTATTTCCGTTATCTCATAATTTTTATAGATTAAAATATTTCTTGATTTCCAAATTGCTTCTTTTACACAATTAATTACAATCCACCACAACAGTTCATTTTTTTCCCAACCATCTTTTAACAAACCATAGGCTATCTTTTCGTAAGTTAGCTCCTCCCTGCACAAATTATTCAGCCATGGTGCCATTAGAGACCAAACTTTTCTAACTATAGGACATGTCCAAAACAAATGCTTTGTTGTCTCATTGTCCCCACATCTGAGCCTGGGACATTTAGGGCTTGTTGCACAGTCCCTTTTGTACAAAAAATCCTTTGTGGGTAAACATTGGGTGGCGATCTGCCACGCCAAGTCCTTCTGGTTATTAGTCAAATTTTTATTATTAACATTTTTCCATGTTATTCTAACATCCTCTTCTTTCAATTTCTCGATTGGCGTCAACCTGGCGAAAGGAGATAGTTTACTTTCTACTGTTATTCTTTTAATAGATTCTGGTGCAATTTCTTTTATACCACCTTTCAGTGCCTGGACCACTATATTAAAAATTGCAGGATACCCATCGGAGAAGGGTGTATGTAAAGTGATCCTCTTATTCCATGCCTTTAATACTCGCCCTCCTAGCCAAAATTTGGCAAAGGGGGCCCAGATGGGCTCGGGACACACATTTAAACAGACCTTTAGAATCGGTGTTATAAACATTGCTTTAAATTTTATCCCTATATTTGGTACATTCCTCCCTCCATCGTTCAAAGGTCTATACATGATATCTCTTTTTAGTTTTTCATGCTGACTTCCCCATAGGAATCGAAACATCATTTTCCGAATTGCTGCCATTATTTTGTGCGGTAACGGGAAGGTTGCCGCTAAAAAGGCTAAAGTTGAGATGACTTCTATTTTAATCACTAGCACTTTGCCCATTAATGATAATTCTCTGTCCTTCCATTGCAGCAATTTACCTTGAATTTTAGGCAATTTTGACTCCCAATTGTCTATTTCCATGTTCTTCCCTATTTGGACGCCTAAAACTTTTATTGTGTCGCCTTTTTCTATCAATCCCCAATTTTCTCTCGACTCTTTCCAGTTGCTGTACAATATCTCACTTTTATTTTTGTTAATCCTCATTCCTGATGCTGCTGTAAATCTTTCGCTTATCTTTAAGCTTTCCTGTATGGAATTGTTATCTGGTAATAAAAAAGTTAGGTCGTCCATGTACATAGTTAGTTTAATATCTTTTCCATAGTTCCCTGGAGGAATTATTCCTTTAATAGCTTCGTTATGTCTTATTGCACATGCTAGTGGCTCCATGGCCAAAATAAACAGCAAAGGAGACAATGGGCAGCCCTGCCTGACTCCTGCTTTTATTGTGAAAGGTGGAGTTACTTTCCTGTTCACTACCACTACGCTGCTGCATTCATTGTACAGAATCTTTATCCATTTTATAAAACAGCTACCAAAGTTAAAATGGCACAATATTTCTTCTAAAAACCTGTGATTAACACTGTCAAATGCTTTCTCTAAATCTATTCCTAAAATGGACAGCGGGAGTTTCCTCTCTTGACAATATGTATAAGTATCTCTAATCAAAGCTAAACTATCTGTCATTTTTCTTCCTAGTATTCCACAAGTCTGTTCTTTTCCTATTATATTCGAAATAACAGTTTGTAAGCGAAAGAATAAAACTTTTGATAATATTTTTATGTCTACTCCCAGTAGAGTTAAAGGTCTCCAGTTTTTTAAGTCTGTTTGTGGGCCTTTTTTATATAGCAGGGAAATCATACCTTGATTCATAGTGTTTGGTAGTATTCCTTCTTTAAAGGCTTCCTTATAAACTAAAAGTAATGGTCCTTTCAAGAGTTCCCAGAAGGTGACATAATACTCCTTTGGCAACCCATCCAGGCCTGGTGCCTTATTGCTCTGCATACTCTGCATGGCCTTTGTTGTTTCGTCGATTGTTATTTCTTGATCCAAATTCTCTCTCTCTTTCATTGTTAGTTTATTGGTCAACTTAGATAGGAAAAAGGACATCTCTTCCTCTTCTATCGGTTTGCTTTCATATAATCTCTTGTAAAACTCATAGATTTCAGAGTTAATTTGTTTATTATCGTTTAGTTCTTCTCCATTTTCATTAATCAGCGTATTAATCAGTTGTTGAGATCTAAAAAGTTTTCTAAAGAAATATCTAGTACACTTCTCGTTTTCCTCTAGATGCTGTACTCTACTCCGAACCAATATTCCTTTGCTTTTTTCATTCATTTCTGTCATCATTTCCTTTTTAAGTTTCACTATTTCATCACTGACTTGGAAACCTGCCTTCAAAAGGTTATAATATCTTTGCAGTTTCATTTGGTTTCTCCTTTGCCACTTCCTTTTTCCTCCTGCTATCCTCTTTCCTTCTTTGCAAAAAAACCTTTTCGTCCTATCTTTTATCTCCTCCCACCACTCACCGACAGTTTCAAATAAAGGACTTAGCGTCATCCATTGTTTAAGTTTGTATTTATATTTTGATACTAATTTTTCATTATTTAATAAACTTATGTTCAATTTCCACACACCAACATTTGGTTTTTGGCAATCTCTTATGTTAATTGAAACTGTTAGTTTGTGGTGGTCAGAGAAGGGAACCGGGTCCACTGTACATGCAGTTGGTATAATCATGGGGGATGTCAGTATATAATCTATTCTTGAGAATGTTCTTCCATTTGACCAAGTGAAACCCGGTTCTCTTGGATAGAGGGTTTTAAATACGTCAGTAAGTTTACAATCGTTGATCAAATTATCTAATACATGAGAGCTTGAATCAATTCTGTTCTCCGAACAATTAGCCGAGTTACCAGTTCTTTTTTCTAATACACAATTAAAGTCCCCACCCACAATTACATGCCTCCCACTACATATGTAGGGCTGGAGATTTTGCATTAAAGTTACCCTTTCTCGTAAGTCTGTCGGCCCGTATACATTAATTAATCTGATTTTACACCCGCCTTTATCCATGTCTATTAGTAAAACTCTACCATCCATTACATTCTCTACTCTCTCTACCTGGAGCGCTCTATTATTAAACAACACCACTACCCCTGTGGATCTGTTTTGATTATCTCCTGACCATACAGACTGTCCATATGTCCATCTTTTTTGAAATTTTGCATAATTGTCCATGAAGGGTACAGCACATTCCTGTAGTAGAGAAAGGTCCCCTCCACTGTTATGTAGGTAATCAAAAACAGTTTGGCATTTTACTGTGTCATTTAAACCTCTAGTATTGACTGTTGAGATTTGAAGTGATAAAATGTCTTCTTAAGGTAGTGGAGTCTATGGTACGCCTATTAGTCAACATTAGTCTTTACCTTTTTCTTTTTCTTCCTTTGAGTTTTCCAAGTCCCCGGTTGGTTGCTGTCCTCCACCTCTTGCTCATCCGCCCTCAGCTGGGTGACTCCCGAGAAGGCCTCCAAACTTTCCTCCTCCAGGAAGGGGGTCGGGTTTTGCGAAGTTACCGGCCAATTTTCAATGTCTGGCCCCCCTGAAGAGTCCGTAGAGGGGGCTTGGGAGCGTTTTCGAGAAATTAGCTGGTCTGGAAAATCAACCTGGAATAAGGGTTGGATTCCCTCCAAGGGAGTTTCGTCCTCTAAAAACAGCGGGGCGCTACATCCTTCAGTGTCTGCATCTAGTGCTACTTTCGGCTGTAGCTGTGCCAAGTTCCTCATCATTAGGTCCAGCATTTCTCCACACTCTCCTACCGTCACTCCGCGGGTGATGTTCTGTGGCGTATCCTCCTGATGGGGGATGACCTCTGATTCCTGTTGTTTCATCCGTTCCGTCGTCGCTGAATCCGTTCTGTCGGGCACCGTCTCCGTTTCCTCAGGTGTCAGAAGTTCAGTTGCAGAAGGTCTGCTGGAGACGAGGGGGCCTTGTCCTCCTTCGTCCTTCTCTCGCTCCTCCATACTCTCCTGCTGCTGGTTCTCCTCTGGTCTCCTCACAGGGAGGGCCGGTTCTTGAATTAAACTATTTCCCAAACTTAATATCATTTCTGTTTCTTGTAAGGAAGCTGCTTTGACTCGATTTGCGTATGATTTAGGGCATGATCTAAAGGCGTGGCCTCCTTCTCCACAGAGGTTACAGCTCACAGGGAGTGGGCACTCTTTTGTCAAGTGATCATTTGCTCTACAATTCCTGCAGTAAATGTTGTTGCATTCAGCAGAGAGGTGCTGTTGAGAACCACACCTACGGCAAACCTTCGGCTGGCCCGGGTAGAACACGAAGCCCCTAATTGCACCCAGCTGTATGACCGGTGGCAAATGATGGGTCTCACCTGTAGTAGGATCTTTTTTTAATTGAACAAAAAAACGTTTCCCTCCTGTTCTGATTCCATCTTCGTCCTTTAATTCATAGGCGCTATTCACTGTACACCGAAGGCCAAGCCAAACCTTTATGTCCTCCATTCTCACTTTTTCTGAATAAATCAACACAGTCACTGCTTTTGCTTCTGATTCCATCAATGAAATCATGTCAATGTTCTTCAGCTGTGGTCTGGTCTCCTTCAATTTTCTAAAAGTGCGTAAGCATTTTTCAAAGAACGTACTTGTTGTGAAAATTACCTCGAAAGTTTTCCTTCCGGGCAGAGCAAAAATGTAGTCAATCTGAGCTGGTGCAAAACCAAGTTCTTTTTGCAGAACAATTCTGCTAAACTGCAATCTGTCCATTTCCAAGTCCTCTCTTAGGTCAAACCGAACTGCGTTCCTCCGGGAACCAGTAGGGGGCAGAGCTGACGCCATCTTTCATGATCATGGTATCTCCCCTGCCAGGTAAGTATCAGCCCGTCTAGTCCTGGGGTTTTATTATTTTTCATACTTATCAAGGCTTCCGTAATTTCATTAATTGTTATTTCTTGGTCTAGTCTACTTTTTTCCGTATGAGTTAATTTGTTAGTCAGCTTCATTAACAATTCAACCCTGAGCGATCCACCTACAGGATCATGGAGTCGCTCCTGCCAGGTAAGTATGCTGTTCATTCCTCCGACTGACGATTAGCAACTTCACACATCCGGTTCTGACTCACGGTGGGAAATTAAAATAAACCCTGAGTCACTTTAGGATTTAACATTTAACTAAAAACAATCAGAAACTCAGAGAAATAATAAATATATTTTAAATAACTCAAAATGAAAAACTTAGAAAAACTCAGAAGTGTTAAAATTGTATACTTTTCCAGCTCTAACTTCAGAAACTTTCTTTAAGCTGCAGCTAGCATAGCCTGACCTGAATGCTCGTGACTATCCACGGCCATAGTCACGAATGGCCCTGGATAAACGGTTTCACTGTAACTCTAAGTTGTTTCTCTATTAGCAAATTTAGCAGGACATACATGAATGAGTGATTAACAGCGTTAAGCCAAATCCCAGGCTGAACAATGTCAGTGAGGATGAGTACAGGCAATTAAAAATGTGTCCATCGTGGTGCAGCGTGATACCAGACAGAATGGGTCAGGAGAGGAACAGACCCATCAGACATCAGCGTCTCTTCATCCATCCATCATCTCCGGAGGCTGATACGGTGCAGAACATTTAGCTATGATTGATTAAGTTTCTTATTGTGATTTTAGTTGACTATTATGGTTTGATTATTTGCTTATTGTATAATAGTATCAGCCAAAATAATACAAAGGGTGATTTAAAGAACAAACCATACTAATAGATTAACAGTAAATGCATAAATATTTCCTACTTTAAAGAGGTTTGTTAGAGCTTTCTATATGTTTTATTTAGAAATGTTGATATTTTGTTAATACATTGTTCAGTGGCCATTTAATGTATTATTTCACTATTATTTTATTAATGTGGTTATGTGATGTGTGTTATGTGAACATAAAAGTTCACATAACATAAAAGTTATGTGAACTTTTTTTGTTATTATTAGGTGATCAGTTACTCAGTATTTCAGTAGTTTACCAAATACTTCAAAATAAAATACAAAGAACATTGTTCCAGCAGGGGTAATTAAATAAATAGAATAATAAATATTCGTTCTTTGTTAAATTATGGCTCATCTTTTGTTTTCTCTTTTATTCGTATAAATATAGAACTCAGTCTGTTAAATGTTGATTGAAAAATGAATATTGACTTTATTAAAATTCATGCAATGTTAAGGAGGAAGCGATGGGCCCTGTGAACCAGGGCTGTTTATATATATGAAGGTTTTCCTGATTTACTCTTTGTTTCAAACAGAAGGTTTTATTCCAGTCTCTATGTTTATGTAAATCTATTCTGTCACACAGTCTTCTACTAAACAGAACAAAGAAAAAGACCATCTTTGTTATACTTTATTATCTAAAATTATATAAAAAGTTTCAATAAATTTTCTATCTGAAATTCAATCCATATCATCAATACATGTTCTAAGCAGAAAAATCATTAAAACCATGTCAAAGAAATGCATCCATTTCTCCAAATCATTGAAATAAAACAAAGTACAAAGGATAAACACACAATAAAGGTTTCAAAATTTTAGAAGTCTAAATCTTAAAGAATTCAAACTCATTGTTTCTTTAAGAGACAATCTCTTCCTTAGTCTCATTAAATAAAATGGAAATATAAAATTGCGAGAACAAAATGTGTCGGTTGCAGTTACTCCACTTCCAAACAGCAAGTTACTGAGAATCTTACTTGAGGTTCACATTGTGCCATCAAACCTGCGTGAGTTCTCATGTGAACGGTTACATTTCTAATGAGTGAAACTTTTTCTACAGGACCTACAAAAGAAAGGCTTCTAACCCGTGTGAATCTTCCTGTGATGACGTAAACTGGATCTACACACAAAACATTTTCCTCACTTTTCACTAAGGGTGCACCGATTGCAAAAGTGCAGACATGACCTGGTGGGCCGGTCTAATAGTCAAACCTCTCAACGGAGCAGAAGACAAAAGCTCAGGTCAATAAAATTGGGGGATCAGATCGGCTTCACATGCATGTTTCTGCTGATCACCAATGTCCCAAAATTAAGGAAATCAACATAGATTAATCGGCTGGCTGATAAATCAATGCATAGCTACTACTCACATGTGTGAATTCTGATGTGAGAAGTTAAAAGGTATTTTTTAGTGAAACTTTTCCCACAGATCCCACAGGAGAAAGACTTCTCTCTTGTGTGACTCTTCATGTGATGAAGTAAAAATGACTTAAAAGGAAAACATTTTCCACAGGTCCCACATGAGAAAGAATTCTCACCTGTGTGAGTCTTCATGTGAAAATGTAAAAGGTGTTTTACAGCAAAACATTTTCCACAGGTTCCACAAGAGAACGGCTTCTCATCTGTATGAATTATCATGTGAGCAGTTAAGCTTTTTTTATGAGTAAAACCTTTTCCACAGATCTCACATGAGAAAGGCTTCTCTCCAGTGTGAATTCTCATGTGAATATTTAAACTTTTTTTATAAGTGAAACTTTTTCCACAAGTTCCACATGAGAAAGGCTTCTCACCTGTGTGACTTCTCATGTGATCAACTAACTGAGATTTAAACAAGCAATTTTTTCCACAGATACCACAAGAGATCGTCTTCTCACCTGTGTGAAATCTCATGTGAGCAGTTAAACTTTTTTTATGAGTGAAACCTTTTCCACAGGTCCCACATGAGAAAGCCTTCTCACCTGCGTGAGTTCTCATGTGATCAACTAAGTGAGATTTATTCAAGCAATTTCTTCCACAGGTGCTACAAGTGATCCCCTTCTCACCAGTGTGAACTCTCATGTGAACAGTTAAACTTTTTTTATGAGCGAAACATTTTCCACAGGTCCCACATGAGAACGGCTTCTCACCTTTGTGAACTCTCATGTGACTAACCAAGTGAGGTTTCCTCCGGAAACTTTTTCCACAGTTCCCACATGAGAAAGGCTTCTCACCTGTATGAATCGTCATGTGATCAAGTAACTGAGATTTAGACGCAAAACTTTTTCCACAGGTTGCGCACGTGTAAGGCTTCTCACCTGAGTGAATTCTTATGTGTCTGTTTAAAATGCCAATCTGATGGAAACTTTTTCCACAAGCTGCACATGTGAACGGTTTTTCACCTGTATGAATTCTCATGTGATTAGTTAAACGACTCTTGTGAGGGTATCCTTTTCCACAGGTTGAACATGTGAAAGATTTCTTGGCCGTGTGAGTTCTCACGTGTATCATGAAGGAATTATTTCGAGAAAAGGTTTTATCACAAATTTTACAAGAATATAGATTTTGGTTTGGTTGAGTTTTCTTGTGTTTTTCTTTTTCTGAAGTCTCAGTTGTGCCTTTCTGCTGTTTGTTCACCAACATGTCATCAGTCTCCTGTTTCAGCACAAGATGCTCTTCATCCTGACTGATGCAGAGTTGCTTCTCTTCGTCTTTGAACTGTTGATGTTCTGGTTCCTCTTGTTCCTCTTTTATCTGCAGAGGTTCTGGTTCCTCTTGTTCCCATTTTATCTGCAGAGGTTCTGGTTCCTCTTGTTCCTCTTTTATCTGCAGAGGTTCTGGTTCCTCTTGTTCCCGTTTTATCTGCAGAGGTTCTGGTTCCTCTTGTTCCCGTTTTATCTGCAGAGGTTCTGGTTCCTCTTGTTCCTCTTTTATCTGCAGAGGTTCTGGTTCCTCTTGTTCCCGTTTTATCTGCAGAAGTTCTGGTTCCTCATGTTCCCGTTTTATCTGCAGAGGTTCTGGTTCCTCTTGATCCAAAGTGGAGTTTTCCTCTGGGTTGCTGAGCTCATTGAGAACCTCCTCCTCTTTCCAGCATTGTGGGAGATCTGGACAAAAAGACAAAACAAAAGCTTGAATATGTGAGTCAAACAATGAGCCTTACACTTTCATTAACAAAAATTAAAATAAAAATATTTTTCAGCAAACATGTGCGCTTACATTAAAAAATAAAATCTCTGCCGCAGTTCATCTTTTTTAGCGATATTTTCTTGCCATTTGTGATATTAATTGGAAACGTGTTTTATGGATTTTCCTTAGAGATATTTAGTAGAAAGATGCGCTGTGAGAGTCTGGGGCTGTCCTTTTCACATTCTGCCAGTGAAAAGCTTTTTCACAGCTTGAGCACCTGGTGATCGCGTAGCTTAATCCACCGGATGGTTTGAGTTCTTTCATAATAGGCGACCATGTATTTTATTTTTTTTGGTAACAAATTCCTCCACTTTTGGACTTTTGTGTACACTTATATGTGCTGTTATTATTCAATGATACAAAGTTTTGTTTGAGGAAAAAAAAACCAACAGAACTTATACAATAATAAATATAAGAATACGCTCTAAGAAAAACATAATTAAATGAATATTTTAAACACTTACTCATTAAGCTCTTACCAGTAGTTTCTTGTACTGATAGATTAGAGATTAGAGAGTCATGGATCTTAAACTTTGATTTTTTAATTTTTTTTTAAGGTTTTGTTGGCTGTATTGGCCTTTAATAACAGTTTTTAGACACGAAAGTCGGTTACGACAGAGAGGGAAAACGTGCAGCAGAGGTCATAATCCAGGTCAGTTTCGAATAACTAATAAAATTAGAGAGGCCTCCTACAAAATTATGCATGGATACTATTTGCCAATCAGTATATGCAAAAAGTCAAAAAGGAAATTAACATAAAATGCTCACTATTTTCACCCCGAAACCTTTTTGGCTTTGCATTCATATAAAAAAAAGTTTTGTGGAGATGTCGTTTATAATCGATAATGTATATAAATATTTTGTTTAATGTTGAGACAATTAACCTTAGTTTTCACAATTGTTCGAGAAAAGGAAACTTTTTAGTTTTTTTAATCACAAATGTAAATTCAATAGAATAATTCCTCGTTTTGTGACTTTTAAAATTGAAGTAATTAACTAATTCCTGTTACTCTTTCAATCAATCCATCAGTCAATCAACCAAACATTAGCAAAGCAATATAGACGCTCAACAAGGCGTCTAAGTATTCATGTCTGTGGTCTCATCCGTATCAGTAAAACATGAAGGTGTTTCGTACCTATTCGGTGTAAGATGATCTTCGGTATCCGGCTGAAATCCATCAGTCTGCGCTGATCCTCCATCTCTTCCTCCATCTTTACGTTGATTTCTTTCAACTCTGTGAATGTTTCTCCAGCAGGAGTTATCTGCTCGTTGATAAACTCTCTCTGAGGCGGAACTGAAGACATTTTCACTGAAAACACGGAAATATTTAGCTAAACCTCAAACTCTTCAAGCCACCGTCTAACAAAGGAAAAGCTCTGATTTTATCTTCCCCGCCTTCTTAATCTTTTTCTTCTTCTTTTTTATGGCGTTTGGCAAACAACTTATTGATGTGCATTACCGCCATCTACTGGAAAGGAGTGTGGATCGGGATGCTATATATATATTATCCCCCACGAATTAATAAAATAATAATAATAAGAAGAATAAGAATAATTATTCTTATTCTTATAATAATAATAATAATAATAATTATTATTATTATTATAAAACTTATATGCTTTTTAACAATTTCGTTTTCTTAAGCTAATTTATTAAATAACAAAAATATTCAGAAATCTTCCCCGTGTTTCAGTGTGGCTGTACTGAAGAAACTGTGAACGATTCATAAGTTCCGCTTTAAATCAACTCGTTTAATATACAGTATTACTTAGTAAATTAAAATATAATTGAAATATTCATTTATTTTATTTTCTCTATTAACCCTATTACAACACAGTACATTGAATAATGACTCATAGACTGATGTTTTAAAACCTTGTATTTCTGTTTATTTTAATTAATTTCTGGTTACATCTAATGAAGACTTGACATTAAATTAATAAAAACATCTTACTTCATAAATGTAGGCTTAAAGAGAACAATGCTTATTACCTGCTTAAATTGAGTAACCAAAGATACCCTTGATCTCAATACCACATTTTCCTTTCATATTTTAATTTATTGAGTATGAATAGATCTGCTGAATTAGAACAAAACACGTACAGTTATTATATCGGCACATAAGGTTGTAGTTTGTAGGTTCAGATTCATTTTTAAAGTTAAACAGTATGAGGCCACAGGTGGTTTAGAGTATTGTATTTAACTGGAACATTTTAAATATAATTGAAAAAAACCGTCTTACAACAGAAACTTTTGGATACCTGACTTCAAACCCACATTTCTGAAATAAAATGTTTTTATTTGCTGGTCTGATTCCATGTTATTGAACATGACTGTTTAAACATACTCCAGCATATGAAATCCATTGAAATGAATTCAGAAGCACAGATTGTAGAAAAATAGCTGAGTCACTGATTTCTACATCTGTTGTAGCTGAAACAATGTAGGTGTAGTATCATGTTCTTGTCAGTAGGTGGCAGCATGAAGGTGCTTCTGTGTCACATTTGTGATTTAAAAAGTTTTTATTAAACGTTGGAAGTTTAATATAAATATTTTATATAAAAACTTTAGTAAATGTGTTAAAAACATAAAACTTAATAATTAACTGAAAAAGCTTGAAAACATTAGTCTGTGTGTAATTATTTTATATACTGCGTTTCACTCAGGTGAACTGAGGTACTGAACGAATAGTAATGGAAAAACTTAAATGAATAACAAAGTTTACTCTAATGAGCTATCGCTCTTAGTTACCAAGGAGACATAAGTAATTTTCACTCAAGCAGCATTTTATTAGTTATTGCAACAACATCATCAGTGTTTTTTCCAGACTGATCTATTCTCACTAAACATTCCCTCCCTACGTATACTTGGTCTTGAATTATCAAGCAAGCAGTATGCAAGCGTTATGTTTTCCACCATACAATAAGAGTCACAACCCCAGTTTACACATATAACTAAAAGAGACTATTTTCTAAATTTCCACTAACAATAAACCTATCAATAAAGTTTGTAATTTCTTTTACAAAGAGAAGAAGCACAGCAGAAAATTCAAAGCGTCGAACCACACTCCATACCAGTATGTGGCGGTAAAGTTTGTTGCCAACCGCCAATAAACTCAAGAAGAAGAAGAAGAAGAAGAAAATTTAAAGCGGAACCACAAATCATTTCCTGTTTCTTCTTTTTTTTTTCTTTCGAAAATTTTTATTGTTACTGTAAGCATTAAAAATCCATTACATTTTTGCAATTATACAGAACCTTTCAACATGTTTTCAAGTTCATCAATTTATACTAAAAGGAGCTAAGAACAAGGGTATAAAACATAAAATCTCTGTGTGTTAAAAGTTGAGCAGGACCGGGGTGACTCCTTCCAAAGTCCGGGGCCGTCCCGTCCTTCCAGACAGCGCTTGGTGCTCAGAGGGGAAACCTGCCCTGAAGCTCCTTCCCTCCTGCCTCACCCGGAGAGCCAGGCCGCCGCTGCTTGGACCTCTTTTCGTGGAGCGCCGGCTCCTTCGTCCACGGAGGCGCAGGCGATTCTTCTTGGTGGCTGTGTCCTTGGCGCGCCACCTGCAGCCCGTGATGTTTTCCTTTTTGCTGCCGCCATCCGGATCACAGCCACGGGGGGCATCTGCCTGCGCCTGCTCACCAGCAAGTTTCTGGAGGTCCAAATGGCGTCTTTGATGGTGGCGAGGGTGAGCCACATCTCAGCAAAGTCTTTTTTAGCCATTTTCTGCTGGCTCACCCCGTACAGCACTAGCTGTGCATGAAGGACCTCCCTTGCTGGCAAGTGTGGGAATTGCAAGGAGCCGGCCTTCGCCCACAGGTCCACAGCAGCGCTGCACTCCCACAGCAGGTGCCTCACCGACTCCGGCGCGCCACAACCGGGTCGGGGGCAGATGGACGTTGCAGACATGCCGCGGGAGTGCATGACGGCTCTGACCGGCAGGATCCCATGAGCCACCATCCATGACAGGTCCTGGAGTCTGTTTGGAAGGACGGGATGGCTCACGTTGCGCCAAACGGTGGAAGCGTCTCCATACCGGAGGCCGCGCACTGGAGTCACTGGTTCCCGGTCCTGCACAACAGAAATAATAAAACGATGATTAGTTAAAATCTTGCTCTCCTCTCCTTCTAGTCTAAAATGTTCTAAAAAGTTCCGTATAAAAGCATATGCAGGAGGAAGGTTAAAAGCTACTGGAGTTCTAAAATCACTTTTTATCATTTTTAATTTTCTGAGATAGGACCCGCACCAAAATCTGGTCATCGTGTTTGTTTTGTTGTTACTAGAGAGGTTCATGGCTTGTTTCAGGTGAGTGCTCGTATAATGGCTGCCTAAAAACAAGTAAAGGTCTGGGACTCCTTTTCCTCCTTTTTCTTTGGGTTTGTACATGATTTCTCTTTTTAACCTTTCCCATTTGGAGTTCCATATAAAATAAAAAATGGCTCGTTGTAGTTCTAAAAGCACTCTCCTAGGAGGAATAAAAACAGCACTGGTGAGTAAAAACACTGGTAAAATCACAGCTTTAACTATTAAAATCTTTCCTTCTATCGTAAGGTTCCTCATCCCCCAGAATCCCAGTCGCTGTTTTACTCTTCTTGTTATTTCAGTCCAGTTTGTCTTTCCTTCTCCATGTTTGTCAAATTTTACTCCCAGTATTTTTTGTTCTTCTTCCGTTACTTGAAACTGACATCCTAATTTTTCATTCTCTTTCCATGGTCCATAAAATTGTGCTTTTGTTTTTTCTTTGTTTAATTTTGACCCTGATGCTTTCCCAAACCAATCTGTTAATTGAAAAATCCTATCTATTGATAAAAGATCTGTACATAAAATGTTAAAATCATCCATGTATAAAAGACATTTCGCTACCTGCCCTCCACTCCCCGGTATTGTTACACCTAAAATCTGTGGGTCCCTTCTCAAGATCTGCGCCAGCGGCTCGACGCAGGCCACATAGAGAAGGGCGGATAACGGACAACCCTGACGGACACCGCAGTTCACTTTCACTGCTTTTGTCAGAAACCCGTTAACCATAAATCTGCTGGAGATGTCTCGGTACAGCAGTCCCACCCACGCTACGAACCTCCCAGGAAAACCCATTTTTTGCAGTACCTGGAAGAGGTACTGGTGCGAGACCCGATCAAACGCTTTCTCGAAATCTAGATTTAGGACTATCAGCCGAATGTTTCTGTCTCTCGCAAAACAGATGGTGTCTCGGATCAGTACCAGGCTGTCCGTGATCCTCCTTCCCGGGACGGCGCAGGCTTGATCCGGGTGGATTAAATCCCCCAACACTCGACGCATCCTGGCTGCTAAAAGTCTACTAAAAATCTTACAATCAACGTTTAAAAGGGTAATCGGTCTCCAGTTTTTAAGATCTGTTTTGTCTTTGTCTTTATATAAAAGTGTAACTATTCCTGTTCTAAAACTATCGGGGAGTGTGTCTTGTTTGCTAAAATCCATAAAAACAGTAAGTAAATCCGGTGCTAAAATATCGTAAAAGGTTAAATAAAATTCTACAGGGAGTCCGTCTGAGCCTGGAGATTTTCCTCTTTTAAAACTCTTCAAAGACTGTAAAAGCTCTAAAAGGGTAAAATCCTGCTCTAAAAAACTGCTGTCTTCTATACTTTTCTCAAGAAAATTTAAAGTTTCTTTTATATTTTTTCCGTTTACCATTTTTTCTGAGTATAAGTCACTATAGTATTTTTCAATTACTTTTTTCTTTTCTTCTATGTTAGAAACAATGTTTCCATTTTCTGACTTTAAATCAGAAAAAAAACTTGGATTGTTTATAATTTTCTTAAAAAAGTATCTATTACATTTTTCTCCTTCTTCTATTTCTCTTTCTCTGCTTCTTAAAATCACTCTCTTACTCTTTATTTCTGCTAAAATGTTCATTTCTTTTTTTACTTCTCTTATTTCTTTATTAAAATCCATTCCCTGTTGGTTTAAAAAGTAATATCTTTGTAGTCTTTTCTGCAGCCCCATCATGCATCTCTGTTCTTTTCTCTTTTTATTTTTCCCTGCTTGTCGAAAAAAAGTCTGGGTCCTACCTTTCACCATCTCCCACCACTGTGCTCGTGTTTCGTACAGGTCTTGGAGGGTCTGCCACTCGTGGTACCGCTCCCGGTACTGGCCGACCAGAACCTGGTCCTCCAGCAGGGAGCGGTTGAGTTTCCACAGACCTCTCCCGGTCGTCGCACCTGAAGGGAGTGAAAGCGTGCAGGACAGAAGGAGGTGATCGGAAAAGAAAGCCGGTGACAATCTAGCATCAGTTAGGGCGCAATCCCTGATGAAGAAATAATCAATACGAGAGGCCATAGAGCCGTCACCACTGAACCAGGTGTGGCCCTCCTCTCCAGGATGCATAGTTCTAAAACAGTCCACTAGTTTAAAATCCCTAACGATTCTTTGTAATAAAAGTGATGTTTTGTCTACCTTAAAATCCTGTCTATTTCTTTTCCTATCTTTTCTAGATAAAATGCAATTAAAATCCCCCCCAATTATTAAAGGTTTTGTTCCCAGCATGTGGGGCTGCAGTTCCTCTAAAAAGTCATACCTGTCGTGTTTGTCATTAAAGCCATAAATATTTAAGAGGTTAAAATCCTGTCCGTTAAAAGTCAGATTTGCTAAAAGTGCTCGTCCCTCTCTCACCACGGTGCTCCCCTTCACCAAGATGTGCGGGTTGTTTATTAAAATGGCCACGCCGTCATTTTTATTTCCATTGGAGCCGCTCCATATAGACGGCCGTGGCCACAAGTCCTGCCACCGGGTGTAGTTCTTTAAAAACGGGAGTGAACATTCTTGTAATAAAAACACATCTGACTGTACGGAGGTTAAAAAGGATAAAACACTCTGGGCTCTAACTCGCGACTTCACACTTCTAACATTAATGGTTGAGAAGGTGAGAGTCATGAGTATGATGGCTAAAATCAAGTACGACATTTTAAAGGATTAAAAACAAGATAAGACTAATTTAAACCCATGTTAAAAAACGGGCGGTCGTTAAAACAAGGCGGGTTCAGAGACTGTCCTGTGAACAGAGCTCTTCCTTCCCACATGGTGGTGCAGGTCGGGCTGGAGCTCCATTCCCCCTTCGGACTCTCGGCGTCGGCCGTCTTTCTAAAGCCGTTACCTTGTTTGGGTCCTCCGGGGTTGATTGGTGAGCAAAATCTAGGAACGAGACCTCATTGGATGAGCCAGCGAGGAAGGCTCTGGATTCCTCTCCGAAAGAACCGAAGAGTTCCTCGAGCCTTCCTCTCTTCCCTACCTTGGGGGTAAGGTCGGGAGGTGACTCAGATGCCGGCCTCTTAGCCAGCTGGGCGTCGGGGAGGGGGGCATCATCGCTGCTGTCAGTCTGTTCTTCCTCAGAGTCCGAGCTAGCTCCGCCTTCGGTTAGCATCTCCCCCCCCTCACTGGATGTTTCGGTCTGGGGGGGGGCTTCCTTCCCCTCCCCGCTTCCCGCCCTCTCCTCCAATCAGAGGACCTGGCGGGAGATTTGAATTTTCCGACCCAGCTGCTTCCACTTGCTCATTAGCCATTTCCGTTAACGTCTCTTTTCCTCTTTTCAATTTATTTGCAAACGATTTTGGACAGTCTCTGAACAAATGATCCTGTCCACCACACAAATTACATTTCCGCCCGTTCGTACATTCATCAAAAGTGCGTCCCACTTCTCGGCATTTACCGCAAAAAACTTTTTCACAAGTTTCGGCCAGATGACCATGCTCGCCGCACTTCCGGCACAGTTTGGGTTGGCCTTGATAGTGAATGTAGCCTCTGTTCTCCCCCAGGACTATCATTGAGGGGAGATGCTTCAGGCCCTGGAAGCCTTGGGGGTCTTCCCATTGTTTAATGGGGACCCGCCAAGCACAGTTCCAGATGCCGTCCACATCCCGCACCTTCATAGCCTGGCCTCTCACAGTGCAGTATCTACCCAGCCATATACAGATGTCTTCAGCACTGACAGTCTCATTGAACATTCTGACAATCACCGTTTTCAGGGAGTTGTCAGTCAGTTTCTCGACGTCAAACGCTGAAAACTGGGTCTTAGCATTTTCAAAACGTGTCCAAAAATCCTTAAGAAGTGCGGCAGAGCAAAAACTTACGTCATATCCCTTGTTGAAAGGCAGGGTAAGGATACAATTCAGGTCATCTGGCCGAAACTTCAACACCTGTTGAATTAGCTTCCTGGAAAAGTCCAATCTCGTTACTCTATTTTCTTCTTCTCTTTCCTTAAATAAAAATCGAACACTGTGGTGCCTCCGCATGCCGGCATGGCTAGCCGCCATGGTGGAGGCACCACCAGTTAAAGGTTTAAAACCTTTACTAAAACCAATAAATAGTTAAAAAAAAACACCAATAAATACAAATAAAAGGTAAAAGATATTTTCCACTACTTAGTGGTCAATATCTCACCTGGGGACTAAATTTACTGAACCTCTAAATCAGTGGCAACAGCCAAGTCACAAAGACTACCGCTATCACCACCCAATGGAGGGGACCGCTGTCTTAGCCAAAAGGCCGAGAAGCGAAGCTGTACTGAAGTTTCTTCAGTACAGCTAGAGTGAAACACACAAACTATAAAAACAGAGCACGCGGGACAGCCTTGGCTTTTCTTTTGTTAGAAGACGGTTTGAAAGCAGGTTTTGTGTTTTCAGTGAAAATGTCTTCAGTTCCGCCTCAGAGAGAGTTTATCAACGAGCAGGTAACTCCTGCTGGAGAAACATTCACAGAATTTAAAGAAATCAACGTTAAGATGGAGGAAGAGATGGAGGATCAGCGCAGACTGATGGATTTTACCCGGATACCGAGGATCATCTTACACCGGATAGGTACGAAACACCTTCATGTTTTACTGATTAGTCATTTTAAAGAGAGTTTTTAGACAGATAAATAATCGTTGTGTTCGGAAACATATTTAAGGAATCAGCTCAAATTGTAAATATTAAGCAGAAGTAGAAAATTCCTGAAGAAATTTAATCGGGGCCTGCCAAAGTGGGCCCGTTAGTTTGGACCCAGCAATGCTATTCAATGCTAACAATTAGCATCAATGCTAAGCTTAGCTAAATAGTAGTCAATAGCCTGTAGAGAGTCACAAGCATGTTGACTAACATGGACTTGCACCATTCAGTTTGTTAAAATTAGTGTATAATCTAAAATGAGCCAAAATGCTAATGTAAACCTAAATGCTGCCAGTAGCATGTGGGCTATCATTAGAATGTTGTCTTACATGGACTTCCTACATTCAGTGTCCTAAACATGGATAATAATTAAGAAAAATAGCTAAAATCTTATTTTAGGGAAAAAGCTAATGCTTGCGCAGCAAGGCAGCGCCCTAACCTGAGAGGAAAAGATAATGCAGGCTAATATTATTGCACTGTCTCTGTGTCGCCCTGCGACAGACTGGCGACCTGTCCAGGGTGACCCCGCGCACCAGCACCTCCCAACCCCACTAGGGACAGGGGTGTTAGAAAATGGATGGATGGATGGATGGATGGATGGATGTCCCTGGTCTTTTTTGGATACAGTCACAAATGTCAATTTAAAATTTCTGATATATACATTTAAAGAGACGTGTTTATATATTCTTAACTCGATGGTGCAAAAAATGTATTTACTACAAAATTGTATTCTTATCATGGTGATAGTTGTACGAACATGATTATCTATTGTATGAACGTAATAATTATATTGTATGAACGTAATAATTATATTGCATAAACATGATATTTCATGTCCAGGAGATAATATGCTTGTAGTGCAGCATAATGAAGGTTAGTACAGTAGCTAATATAATTTCAGATCTTTGTATAACTTTTCTTCAGGTTAACTTAGAAAGTGAGACATTATTGTTACAGGTTAATTTTCTAAACTAAAAAAACGTAACTGTTAGGGAAGCTCAAAAATGAAACATTGGACTGATATTAATATATGATAGTAACAATGGTGTTATGCCAGATTTACCAATATTTTATTTTATCATTTTTTAAAATCTGATTACTCTATCAATCATAAGAATAATCAATAGATTACTCAATTACTAAAATATTTGTTTACAACAACCCTAATTATTTTATTATTTTTAGTATAATTTTTCCAGTTACTTAATGCATCAAACCATATCAAATGCTTTGTGCTTAGTCAGCCAGAGTTAATGTGCGCGGCCGCAGGAAGATCCGAAAAACTCGTCCCACAAACTTGAGCAGCCAGAACAATTTCTGTGATGCATACTAAAAACTCAACAGACACAAATGGCAGAGATACCAGAGCCAAATTAGCAGCCTTTAATTAAATCTCCCGTTTGTTGCGCATTTCTGCGCAGTGCAGCGGATTCAACTCCTCATGCAGGGCCGGTCCAAGGCTGTACGAGGCCTGGAGCAGAATCTGACTTAGGGCACCTCTTGCTGCTTAAAACATCAGCATCTCTAACAGCTTCTGTGTTAGATTTAATCTGGGAGAGGGGGAGTAGTTTAATTGGCCAACCTAAAAACAATCAGTTATAATTGCAGTTTTCTAATAGAGCATTGGAACTGACGTCACTGCGTGTGACGTTTACGTCGCTTGGCGCCATCTTGTATAGCGACAGACCAAAACAAACTTTATTCCAGCGTCTTCATTGTGTTACCGACCGCAGTGAAGTTGTTTTCAAGTTGGATATTGGATATCCGCGCTCCGCGGAGTGAGGGGCGTTTAGCTCAAGGTTGATCCGATTTATGAACGCTGATTCCGGCCAGCTGTTCTCTACCGCTCCCTCCTCAACGCTCAGAGGTTCACATAGGGACCGTCCATTTCTGAACCAAACACTCCTGTAAATAAACGCCTTGTGACCAACTGATAGTAAAAAGTGGTAATTCATACTATTACAGGAGGCACACTATCCTCTATTAAAAATTTAAGTCATATTCAATATTTTAAATTATTTTAATATTGAATAATGTTTTCTTCAATAACTCAAAATCAGTGTGAAATTGTTCTACTAGACTGTATAGATGAAGCACACCCATCTTTATTACATTATTACACCCAGATTTTTTATTTTTTAACTAATTTTATATATTTTTTAAAAATTTCATGAAATGTATTTGTTACCTGTAATGTTCAATTACATAAAATTCTAGGTCAGGATCTATTTCATTACATGTTCACTTCTTACCTGAAATATGTTAAATACAACAAATATTTACTTAAAGTTTTTTCTATTTCATAACATTTACTTGTCACCTTTATATTTTACTCTGAACTGTTTAATTACACATTAAATATTTAAAGATTTAATGCTCTTTCATCTGGTTTGATTGCTTATATTAAATGTTTACTGCAAAATATCTTATTATATAATTGTTTACTTTAATCACATAAAATGTTTATTTAAAAATATAATCTTCCATTACATGTACATTTATTACTTGAAATATTTTAAATATCAAATTTATACTTAAAATGTGATTCATTTCATCACCTGTTTACCTGCAACTTGAAGAGCTTGAATCAAACGTTTCATGAATGTTTTACCACATTAAATGATTAAATGACAGAAAACAGACACTTCCAACTGAACACATAATTCAACACAAATGGTTCATGTTCCTCTCCAGAGTCTGCAGCCTTGCTGAGCTCTTCTCCTGGGGTTTCCTCCTCAGCCTCTCCAACTTGCTCCTCTTCTGTAGCCTCCCCTACTGTGTTTTTATGATTTACCTCTTCTGGGGTAAATCATGAAAACACAGTAATTCTCTGTAACTTGTTGGTCCACCATGGTCTTGCTGTATTGCCTCTTTAATTGACGCGCATGTCGGTCCGATGTTGTGGCGTTTACCTCGCAGTGACCCAGATTCAGCCTGGATTGAGCTAATATATTTCATACGTCGGTTTGCCTTGAAGAGGACGAATCAGAACACATATCAGTATTAATGCTGTAAATTTTATAACACTAGTAAAATAGTTTACTTCACAATAATGGAATAACCTCGATATCCACTGACAAAACTCGGACTATGCTACATAAAACGATTATGACACAACACCAACAAAGTGAATTTAAACACTCACCAGAATGGAGATGTCTGGAGCAAACTTGTAGATATCTTGGGATTTTGGAGAAGGTAACATCAGGACGTCTCACCGCTGATACCCGGGATATTTGTCTCCTTTTCGTTAGCTCCGATAGTTTAGCCTACTCGCGTTGTTGACAGACAGAAAAACAGTGAAACTAAAGTCTGTTTTAAAATCTTTTTACCGTCTCGGTCGTGTGATCGGACATTACATCCAAAAACGCAGCAAGTTCGAACCATTGCTAAATAATTTCAAGTAACTTAGATTCAAAAATTCAAAATATCTGTGAGACAGTGGTTTTCTCGGTTATGTATATGGCCTCACAAGATGGCGCTCATATCCCTACGCCTAGAGCAATGACGTCACGTTCCAAAGCTCTGTTTGTATTTTTGAACAAATAGAGCTCAAACTCAAAGATTAAACTCACAGCATCTGATTGTTATGATAATAAAACAATCTAACTATGAATATTGTTCTTTGAACTTTTAGAAAGTAAACTTGTCAGCTCCCTAAAATCTTACATTTAAATGTTAAACAATTTAAATTAATTTATGTATGCTGAAACCATTCAATCAAATTCAGCAACATTGATGATGTGGATAAACAAATGTTACATTTATGAATGTGTGGTTTGTGTTAAAATATTAGCATTTATGGGCCCCTGAAGAACCTTATGGAGCCGCTGACTTAATTTGTATTAAACAGAAGTGAAAATAATTGATATTAATTTTATTTGTATTATTTGATTAGCTGTCTTTAAGACTAGTTGTGGGTTTAAATATCGTTTCACTGGCAATGTTTTCCCTTAACATATAATTATCCAGTAATATTTTTACTTTTACTGTCTAATTAATATCTTTTAATGCAAAAACACGGTGGACCGCCTCGGCGCCCCGCCCACCGGGCTTACCATGTTTTCTGGGGGAAACCCTGCAGTCTACCCACCTCTCTTGGAAAAAACTGTGTGAAAAATTGACACTTGCTTTTTTCTCCCTTTCTCTCTTGTTTTGGAAACCCTAACTTTACTTGATGGTAATTACTTCTATTCCACCAAACAGGAATTGGCTTTAACTTCTGTCAAGAAGGTTTGGTTTCTGCCAAAACTTTATCAATGGAGCTGAACTGAGCCTGACTGAACATAATACAGAGTCTTTCTCAATGTTCTGCTTGGTGGCGATTTGAAGAATTGATTGGAATGCAAAGCGCCGATGGGTTTGTCATTGCAACATACGCCAGAGCGTTGTTGAGGCGCATGGGCCATTCGAGGTTGCTTACAACTTTAATTTTTGTTGCTACAGTAATAAAGAACAGATGTTTATGCAAATGAGGATCGGAATGAAGACATGAAACCAAAACCATCAACAGGGTTTAAAGTGCTCAGTTTCTTTCTTAATGTGCATTAGAAAACAAGCTGCTCTATGCATTAAATGTTTTCAGCATAGAATTACGTATAAGACTCTAAGGAACTATAACAGGACTAAATCAAGCTGCTGTTTGAACTATTTTTGTCTTGGAGCCACTAGGTTTAATTATCGCCATCTTGCTTTCTCGCCTGGAGATCCATAGTATGTTTTGACTGATTTCTTGACCCCTTCCAGTCAGAAAGACTAAAGTGGTTAAGTACATTTTCATAATTATACATTTGTAATTTTAATCTTTGGATCACTTGAAAAGGCTTTAAGTGAATTAAAATCAATACTTCCTTCTTTTACTCACATTTAAAAGCTTTTGTTTTGTGTTTTGTGCAGATCTCTCACAGTGCTGGGTGTGTAAAGAGGAGGAGGTTCTCAATGAATTCAGCAACCAGGAGAGGAAGTCCACTTCAGATAAAGAAGAACCAGAACATCAAGAGTCCAAAGAGGAAGAGAAGCAACTCTGCATCAGTCAGGATGAAGAGCATCTTGTGCTGAAACAGGAGACTGATGACATTTTGATGAATCCTCTTAATGTGCAAAGAATCCACAATGAAACAGAACCACAGAGGAACCAACTCATCTCTCATGGCTCTGCTGAGGATGAGAACCAGGATCAGGAAGGCAGCAATTCTGAAGACCCAGGAAAAGAGAGAAAGGAAGAACAGAAACAAAAGGAGAGATTTGAGAAAATCAAAGAGCAGAAAAGCAGAACTGACACTGAAAAGCAAAAAAAACACAAGAAAGCTCACGCAGAGCAAAAATTATATTCTTGTAAAATTTGTGATAAAACATTTTCTGGAAACCGTAACTTGATGGTACACGTGAAAACTCACACAGGAGAAAAACCTTTCACTTGTTCAATCTGTGGAAAACGTTTCACACAAAAAGGACATTTAACTCAGCACTTGAGAATTCACACAGGTGAGAAGCCATTCTCTTGTGGGACCTGTGGAAAAAGTTTCAGACAACAAAATGGTTTAATTTATCACATGAGAATTCACACAGGTGAGACGCCTTTCACATGTGGGAACTGTGGAAAAAGCTTCTCTCGAAAAGCTCAATTAGATTATCACATGATAATTCACACTGGTGAGAAGCCTTTCTCATGTGGGAGCTGTGGAAAAAGTTTCAACGATAAAGGCCAATTAAATGTACATATGAGAATTCACACAGGTGAGAAGCCTTTCTCCTGTGGGACTTGTGGAAAGAGTTTCACCCAAAAGGGCAATTTAGATGTTCACATGAGAATTCACAGAGGTGAGAAGCCTTTCTCCTGTGGGTCCTGTGGAAGGCGTTACAGTGAAAGAGGGACGTTAACTCAGCACATGAGAATTCACACAGGTGAGAAGCCTTTCTCCTGTGGAACCTGTGGAAAAGGTTTCTCTATAAAAAGTCATTTAAATGTTCATGTGAAAATTCACACTGGTGAGAAGCCTTTTTCTTGTGGGGCTTGTGGAAAAAGTTTCACCCGTAAGGGCAGTTTAAATGTTCATATGAGAATTCACACAGGTGAGAAGCCTTTCTCCTGTGGAACCTGTGGAAAGAGTTACAGTGACAGACGGATGTTAACTCAGCACATGATAATTCACACAGGTGAGAAGCCTTTCTCTTGTGGGGCTTGTGGAAAAAGTTTCACCAATAAGGGCAGTTTAAATGTTCATATGAGAATTCACACAGGTGAGAAGCCTTTCTCTTGTGGGACCTGTGGAAAAAGTTTCACCAATAAGGGCAGTTTAAATGTTCATATGACAAATCACACAGAAGAGAAGTCTTTCTCCTGTGGAACCTGTGGAAAAAGTTTCTCTAAAAAAGTTCATTTAAATGTTCATATGAAAATTCACACTGGTGAGAAGCCTTTCTCATGTGGGAGCTGTGGAAAAAGTTTGAACAATAAAGGCCAATTAAATGTACATATGAGAATTCACACAGGTGAGAAGCCTTTCTCTTGTGGTACTTGTGGAAAAGGTTTCTCTCGAAAAGATAAATTAAATAATCATATGAAAATTCACACAAGTGAGAAACCCTTCTCTTGTGGGACATGTGGAAAATGTTTCACCCATAAAGACACTTTAAATGTTCATATGAGAATTCACACAGGTGAGAAGCCTTTCTCTTGTGGAACATGTGGAAAAAGTTACAGTGACAAAAGGACTTTAATTCAGCACATCAGAATTCACACAGGTGAGAAGCCTTTCTCTTGTGGTACTTGTGGAAAAAGTTTCACCTTGAAAACAACTTTAAATAATCATATGAGAATTCACACAGGTGAGAAGCCTTTCTCTTGTGGTACTTGTGGAAAAAGTTTCACCTTGAAAACAACTTTAAATAATCATATGAGAATTCACACAGGTGAGAAGCCTTTCTCTTGTGGAACCTGTGGAAAAAGTTACAGTCTAAGAACGACTTTAACTCAGCACATGAGAATTCACACAGGAGAGAAGGCTTTCTCATGTGGGAACTGTGGGAAGAATTACCGTCTAAGAACGACTTTAACTCATCACATGAGAAGTCACACAGGAGAGAAGCCTTTCTCTTGTGGGACCTGTGGAAAGAGTTACAGTGAAAGATACAATTTAACTCGTCACATGAGAAGTCACACAGGTGAGAAGCCTTTCTCATGTGGGACCTGTGGGAAAGGTTTCTCTCGAAAAGATAAATTAAATAATCATGAGAAGTCACACACATGAGAAGCTTTTCTCCTATGGGACCTGTGGAAAAAGTTTCAGGATGAAAAGACAATTACTTAAACACATGAACATTCATGTGGGTGCGAAACAGTGATGTGCGGTGAGGTTCATAGCTGGTGAGGCACTGCCTTATGATGTATAAATACAGACACCATGCATGTTATTGTTTACGTACAGACATTTTGCGCATGCATACAACACTGTAGAGCAAAAAGACTATTCTTTTACATGTCTTCCATAGCTGCGTTTACTAGATGTAACTTAGAAATGTAGGTATTATGGGTTGTTGTTATGTTGCTGTACAGTGTTTTAAGATCTTGTTCAATGTGCCCCTTTTTAACTTTGAACCCCTGCCCCTTCAAAGGTCTCTGCACGGCCCTGTTCATATGTATGGTAAGATGTATTATTTTTACCCCCTAGCTTGGTAGTCCCCAGAGTGCTAATGTTGTTAGCAGCTAACTTAGTGTTGAGTCCTGGACAGAAAATATGTTTATTCAGTGGGACTTCCATGTTAAAAAAAGCTGAATAAATTAAATATAACTTACTCAGCCATACAGGGTATGGCTGGGTAGCCATAGACATCCTGATGTCTATGGCTACCTTGTCTTGACCACCCTTGATGGGGGTCAGGACATCCTGACCCCCATCAGAATGTCTTGCAGCATCCGAGTCACATGTCTGAAGCCCAGAAATAGAACGCTGTGATGTTTGTTTGAAAGGGAAAAAAACTCAAATATTATTGAGATCAGGTCAGATTTTGATTGAGAGCTAACAGCAGAGAGATTTTTATTTTCCCAAATATTTGTTTCACAGAAGTCATTGTTAAAATTCTGCTGTGAAAATGTGTTTGTACATGCTCTACACAACCAGGTTCATAACAGTATATTGGTATTTTATACAGCTGCAAAGTGACTTTTGTTTCTTAGCAGGGAGGAGCTTCAGTTAAACACATTTTGTTCCTTTGGGAGGCTTCACAGTGTTTTCCTCTGTTATTTTATATTTCTAACATATTTTCTTTGTATGTTTTTAAATGAATGATTAATAACATTTTTTTGCTCAGGTACATGTATGATGATACAAGCTAAATAATAACTTTAATTGTCTTTGTGGTTTTAATTAAAGTTATCTGTCTTCTTACATCTTGTCTCTTCAGTGACCTTTCATGTTTTCACTTCTTTCTATGGAAACATGAACCTTTTTTCACAAGATTCTGTTATTATTAGTATTTTCAGGTCAAAACAACATTTCACCGTGTTCCTCTAAAATATATGTAGTCATTCAGTGTTTAACTTTAAAACTGAATCACAACCTACAAAACTACAACCTGATATAACATTAGACTGTTTTACAAACTAAAACGATCATACTCAAAAAAATTCATTAGATGTTCCAATATGGTTCTTTTGTAAGAATAAATACGTTTTGATAACTGACTCCAAACTCACATTCTTAAGTAATTTTTTCATTAGTCAGAATGATGTAATATTCTAAAAATAAATGCTCTTCTTTAGTTAGCTGCAGAAAATCCTCATAATCAACAGAAATAAAAGGCTTGGAAACATCCGTGTGTTTGTGTAATTACTTTAATACTGTGTTTCACTCACTGAAATATATGAACCTTTTATTAATGTTGTAAAATATTAAAATTATTGTATGTTGAGAGGAGGCTCAAAGCGGAAAATTCAAGGGGGAACTAAAATCGTCTATAGTTTCTTCAGTGCAGCCAAAGTGAAACACACGGGAAGCTACGGAGCTCACGAGGTAGCATTAGCTCCTCTTAGAAGGTAGTTTGGAAACAGGTTTGGTGTTTTCGGTAAATATTTCCGTGTTTTCAGTGAAAATGTCTTCAGTTCCGCCTCAGAGAGAGTTTATCAACGAGCAGGTAACTCCTGCTGGAGAAACATTCACAGAGTGGAAAGAAATCAACGTTAAGATGGAGGAAGAGATGGAGGATCAGCGCAGACTGATGGATTTTACCCCGATACCGAGGATCATCTTACACCGAATAGGTACGAAAAACTTTTCAATTTCACTCAGTAGAGTTAAAAACAGCGAGAAACAATGTAGGAATTTTTGGGGGCGACCCTGAACTCAAAGTAAAAGACTCAGAAATATCAAATCAGTTCCCGCCGGAAATAAATAACAATGAATAAATAAATACTTAGAATGATGAACTCTGACCTCGACAATAGCCAATAATAATGAATATACTATTCATTAAATAATATCAAAATTACAGTTTGTGTTTCGTGACTCCCTCATCTCTACTTCACCAGTTTAAGAAAGTACTGGTTAAAGTTTGCGCTTAAAATTATTAGTTTTACTAACCAACTAGAATTATTAGTTTATGGTTAGTTTTATGTTTTGTGTTTAGTCTTATATTTTACTATTGTTTAGGTTCGTTCTATGTTAAATTATGGCTCTTTAAATAGTCACATGAGGATTCACACGGGTGAGAAGCCTTTTTTATGTGAGATCTGTGGAAAAAGTTTCTCTTAAAAATCTTATCTTTCTCAACACGTTGAAGCTCACGCAGCTGAGAAGTCTTTTTCTTGTGTGATTTGTGGAAGACCTTTCTGGTCTAAACCTAATTTACTTTTTCATATGAAAACTCACCCAGGTGAGAGACCTTTCTCTTGTGTTATGTGTGGAAAAAGTTTGTCTCAGATTAGCAATTTAGCTGTTCATATGAGAGAGCACAGAGCACATGATGGCATAATTTGAACCTGAAGTATCAACATTCTCAGTAACTTGCTGTTTGAAAGCGCAGTAATTATAGCTGGGTGACATTTTGTAAATGTAACAGCTTTGTTAAAAAACATTTCAAATGGATTTAGCTGAAACACTTTGAAGAAATAATCTTATTCTGGTAGTTTTAGCTTTTCATTTAAATGTTTATTTTTAAGTGAGATTGTCTCCACATTAATTGTCTGTCCCACGTGCTCTGTTTTTATAGTTTGTGTGTTTTACTGTGACTGTACTGAAGAAACAGGAAATGATTTTTGGTTCCACTTTGAATTTTCTGCTGTGCTTCTCCTCTTTGTAAAAAAAATTACAAACTTTATTGATAGGTTTATTGTTAGTGGAAATTTAGAAAATAGTTTCTTTTAGTTATCAGTGTAAACTGGCGTTGTGACTCTTATTGTATGGAGGTAAAACATAACGCTTGCATACTGCTTGCTTGATAATTCAAGACCAAGTATACGTAGGGAGGGAATGTTTAGTGAGAATAGATCAGTCTGGAAAAAACACTGATGATGTTGTTGCAATAACTAATAAAATGCTGATTGAGTGAAAATGACTTATGTCTCCTTGGTAACTAAGAGCGATAGCTCATTAGAGTAAACTTTGTTATTCATTTAAGTTTTTCCATTACTATTCGTTCAGTACCTCAGTTCACCTGAGTGAAACGCAGTATATAAAATAATTACATACAGACTAATGTTTTCAAGCTTTTTCAGTTAATTATTAAGTTTTATGTTTTTTAACACATTTACTAAAGTTTTTATATAAAATGTTTATATTAAACTTCCAACGTTTAATAAAAACATTTTAAATCACAAATGTGACACAGAAGCACCTTCATGCTGCCACCTACTGACAAGAACCTGTTACTACACCTACATTGTTTCAGCTGCAACAGATGAGAAATCAGTGACTCGGCTATTTTTCTACAATCTGTGCTTCTGAATTCATTTCAGTGGATTTCATATGCTGGAGTATGTTTAAACAGTCATGTTCAATAACATGGAATCAGACCAACAAATAAACACATTTTATGTCAGAAATGTGGGTTTGAAGTCAGTTATCCAAAAGTTTCTGTTGTAAGACGGTTTTTTCAATTATATTCAAAATGTTCCAGTTAAATACAATACTCTAAACCACATGTGGCCTCATACTGTTTAACTTTAAAAATGAATCTGAACATACAAACTATAACCTTATGTGCCGATATAATAACTGTACTTGTTAACCCCTAAACAGAAATACAAGGTTTTAAAACATCAGTCTATGAGTCATTATTCAAAGTACTGTATCATAGGTGTTTGGTGCCTTTCTATCCTAAAGAAAAAGATGTAAAACTTCAGATATCTTACAACAAGATATTAACATGTATGGAAAAACCTCACATAACCTTATATTAAAGCAGAAAGTACAGCAGCCTCCGTAAGAAAGGCTAACAGTATTCAAATATGCCGCATAACTGATCAGTACAGTATTGCGAGGGAACACAAAAGAAATTTTTCCCCATGTCCCCTAGAGGGCTCCGTAGAAAACAGAGGCAAATTATTTAGAACATTTTATATCACGCTTAACTGTCTAGTCCAGTGGTCCCCAACCCCCGGGCCGCGGACCGGTACCAGTCCGTGGACCAATAATAATGAAATATTTCTGTTTTATGTATTATTTGGGTCTGGAGGACCTTTTATTTTGAAAATCCTTTAACCGGATTCACTCGGTTACGTCTTGCGCGCCAACATTGAGCCACAAACAGCAAAATGAGTCAGAAACACATCAGATGTTTTTGGAAAGTTTCTTTATGAAGGGAAAAGGCCCAGAGAAGAGACAGGAGGATGGATTTATCCCGGCAGGTGATTCCCACAGTCCAAGCTCTGCATGATTTGGTGACCGGATGTTAATGAGGCAATGAAGCTTCAAACTGCTTCGCCACTAGAGACCAAGAACCCTGAGCATCAGCAACACTTCCGGTGTCATCGTCTCTCATCTCTCCCAGATGGACCGTCTGGTTGCAGAGAAACGAGCTCAGGGCTCCTATTAATCGTTATCGTGAGTTAAAATTTTCACGAAAGTAAAATGTTTGTTTTTGTGGTATATTTTGAAGGGATATGTAAACGTTACCATAGCGACCAGAGACAGAAACCGTTAGGGCAGCGGCGGAGACGAGGAGAGGAGTAGAGCTTTAGGTCTGGTTCACACGGCACGATTTTAGGATTGTCGGCCGATTTTCCAAACCTCTGTGACCACAGAGCCGATAAAAGTCCAACAGGTTCGGTCGGTTCGTGTGTCCAGCCACACGGCAGGAGCAACACACCACACTAACCGGTTCCAGAAGAAAATCCAGTAAAACCCTCAACATACCCCACATGAATTTAGAATAATCAAACATGGATGACGAT
The DNA here is from genome assembly GCF_003331165.1 of Xiphophorus hellerii. Lineage (NCBI taxonomy): Eukaryota > Metazoa > Chordata > Actinopteri > Cyprinodontiformes > Poeciliidae > Xiphophorus > Xiphophorus hellerii. Next base: position 25,826,254 of record NC_045681.1, read on the forward strand.
GTAGAAGCAGCAGTGATAGTTTGTGGCTCATTTTAAGAGATAAAAGACGTAACAAATAGAAAAGGCGTTTGATAAAAGATGGCGCGAGCAGCCGCTCTATTTGCTGCACTATGATTTGGAGGTGAGTTATGGTTTTTCGTAGTTAACAATTTAACTGAATAAACATAACCACATATAATAAACATGTATAAAATGTGAATTTTTGCTTATATCTGCTTAACAACCCTGGTTGTAACAACTTGGGTTGTTATTCTGCTGTGAACCGAATTAATTTGTTTGTTATTGACTTTTACTCAATTAAATTTCTTACGTATACATTGCAAATTGTATTTTTATTATAGTTGATTATGTTGTTTTCATCTCTCCTTATTTCTTTTGTTCTTCCTATAACTGATGGAGATATATAGACATTATTTATAATGTATAAAAGTATTGTTTATGTCATGTAATTAGCCATACATTCTTAAGAAAATGAAATAATAAATACTTTATGGTATTCTTATTTAGTAATGTAATTAGATTAGTTGTATTCTCACCCCACGCCACTAGAGGCAGAAGCAGGCCCGAGAAGATGCGACTATGGAGCAAATTTAGAAGTACACCAAAAGCAATTTCTTCGGTTCTTAGTATCATGCATAAATTGATTCAGATGGTATCACATAATTTATCATTTGACATTATTACCAGGGGAGAGCGCGAACGCAGTCCCCCACTACCATAAATTGTGCAGTTGAGATTCTCCCATGTGGAGAATTCACAGAGGTCAGATCGCCGCAGTGCAATGGCTGATCCTCACCCTGAGCGATCCTTTTTTTTTTTTTTTTTTACATAAAGATTTATAAAACAGAATAAATTAAACCGATTAAAGGAAACAAAGGGGGAAACAAGAAACGGAGGTTCGAGTTTGTGTTATTCAAGGTTGTTTCACTATTTTTAATAATTCAGTAGGCACTTCCCACTCGAAAATCTCCTCATCATTCTTTTTTCCTTGACTCCATTTAAAAATGTAATCTTTGACTGATGCACCCACCATCTTTATAACATTTGTTTCAATTATTTCATATTTTCTGTATAACCAAATATTTCTTGTTTTCCAAATTGCCTCCTTGACACAATTAATTACAATCCACCACCTGATTTCATTTCTTTCCCAGTCCTCCTTAAATAACCCGTACGCTATATTTTCATAAGTTAAAATCACATTATGCAACTTGCTCAACCATGGCAGCATTAACATCCAAACTCTTTTTGCAAAAGGACATGTCCAGAACAGATGTTTGATCGTCTCCTCGTCCCCACATCTAGCTCTAGGACAACTCGGCCTTTTGGTGCAATTTCTCTTGTATAAAAAGTCTCTTGTAGGCAAACATTTATTCACAATTTGCCAAGCCAAGTCTTTGTGAATATTCAATAAGTTTTTATTATTCACATTTTTCCATGTTTTTATAACTTCCTCCTCGTTCAGTTTTTCTATTGGTGTCAATTTATTGTAAGATACCAATTTATTCTCTATTTCTTTCCTCTTAATTCTTTCCGGTGGGATTTCTTGTAGGCCACATCTCAGCGCTTGTATTACCGTCTGAAATATCGCAGGGTAACTATCTGCAAAGGGCTTATGCAAAATTATTCTTTTGTTCCAATTTTTCAAAACTTTCCTCCCCAACCAGAATCTTGCGAATGGAGCCCATGACGGTTCTGGAGATAAGTTCAAGCACACGCTCAAGATTGGAGTAATGAACAACGCTTTGAATTTTATTCCTATATCTGGTACCTCTCTCCCCCCTTTTTCTAATTGTCTATACATAATTTCTCTTTTCAGTCTCTCCTGTCTGCTTCCCCAAAGGAAACTAAACATCATTTTTCTAATTACCGTCATTGTTCTATGGGGCATCGGGAAAGTTGATGCAAGAAAGGCCAGAGTGGATATAATTTCTGCTTTTATTACTAATACTTTACCTATAAAAGATAGTTCTCTGTCTCTCCATTGCATCAACTTCCCCTGGATTTTTTGTAATTTAACTTTCCAATTCTCTGTTTTCATGTCTTTCCCTATTAGTATTCCTAACACCTTTATTGTATCCTTTTTTTCTATTAAACCCCAATTTTCTCTTATTTCCCTCCAATTTATATATAAAATCTCACTCTTTTGCTTGTTAACTTTCATTCCTGAAGCTTTTGTAAATTTCTCGCTTATTTTTAAACTCTCACGTATAGAAGCATTATCTGTTAACAGAAGCGTCAGGTCGTCCATGTACATTGTTAATTTTATGTCTTTACCTTCGTTACCAGGCGGTGTTATTCCCTTGATCATTTTGTTTTCCCTAATAGCGCATGCTAATGGTTCTATTGCTATTATGAATAACAGCGGGGACAGTGGGCAGCCCTGTCTCACTACTGCTTTAATAGCCAAAGGGGGAGTTAAGGTCCCATTCACAACTACTACGCTACTACACTCATTATATAAGGTTTTTATCCATCTTTTAAATGTTTCTCCAAAATTAAAATGATCTAAAATTCTTTCTAAAAATATATGGTTTACTCTGTCAAATGCTTTTTCTAAGTCAATCCCTAAAATAGCTGTTGAAAGTTGCCTTTCCTGACTATATAGGTAACCATCTCTAATCAAGGCCAGACTATCAGTCATTTTCCGTCCTTTCACTCCACAAGTTTGCTCCTTCCCTATTATAGTGGTAATCACTGTCTGTAGCCGAAAGAATAAAACTTTCGCTATTATTTTTACATCTACACCTAGCAATGTCAATGGTCTCCAATTTTTCAGATCCGTTTTTTCCCCTTTTTTATATAACAATGAAATCATACCTTGATTCATTGAGTTGGGCAATTTTCCTTCACTTAGTGCTTCTCTGTAGACTTGTAGTAAGGGGGCTTTTAAGGATTCCCAAAATGTTGTATAAAATTCCTTTGGCAGCCCGTCTAGTCCTGGGGTTTTATTATTTTTCATACTTATCAAGGCTTCCGTAATTTCATTAATTGTTATTTCTTGGTCTAGTCTACTTTTTTCCGTATGAGTTAATTTGTTAGTCAGCTTCATTAACAATTCAACCCTGAGCGATCCACCTACAGGATCATGGAGTCGCTTCTGCCAGGTAAGTATGCTGTTCATTCCTCCGACTGACGATTAACAACTTCACACATCCGGTTCTGACTCACGGTGGGAAAGAAAATATTCCCTGATTCACTTTAGGATTTAACATTTAACAAAACACATTCAGTAACTCATAGAAATAATAACAAATATGTAATAGAAATCAAAATAAACCAGAATATGGGCGGTTTAAAGCTCCCAAAATGCATTGCGAGAGAGTGCTGAAGCGTTTTAATTTTAGCATTTAAAATGTATTTCGTCCCTCAAATTAACCTAAGCAACCTAAGTATATTCAGAGCTGATTACATCTACAACAACTAATAATTTATATTAATATGTCTAAAATGTAAAGGAAACCAAAACAAATGTTTATTTTGTATCAATAACGGCGTTAATGGCCGCTCTGCTGCTGCCACCTGCTGGTCAGAGCGAGGAATGACATTTAACGGAATAAACAAACTGAATGACAAAAGATACATTTTGTTTTATCTCAGTGGGCACCAGAGTGATTGACAGAAAATACTTAGAAGATACGTTTTGGTAATTACGAAATTAACAGATGATAGTAAAATAAATATTTATCATTTCACATTATTACCAGGGGAGAGCGCGAACGCAGTCCCCCACTACCATAAATTGTGCAGTTGAGATTCTCCCATGTGGAGAATTCACAGAGGTCAGATCGCCGCAGTGCAATGGCTGATCCTCACCCTGAGCGATCCACCTACAGGATCATGGAGTCGCTCCTGCCAGGTAAGTATGCTGTTCATTCCTCCGACTGACGATTAGCAACTTCACACATCCGGTTCTGACTCACGGTGGGAAATTAAAATAAACCCTGAGTCACTTTAGGATTTAACATTTAACTAAAAACAATCAGAAACTCAGAGAAATAATAAATATATTTTAAATAACTCAAAATGAAAAACTTAGAAAAACTCAGAAGTGTTAAAATTGTATACTTTTCCAGCTCTAACTTCAGAAACTTTCTTTAAGCTGCAGCTAGCATAGCCTGACCTGAATGCTCGTGACTATCCACGGCCATAGTCACGAATGGCCCTGGATAAACGGTTTCACTGTAACTCTAAGTTGTTTCTCTATTAGCAAATTTAGCAGGACATACATGAATGAGTGATTAACAGCGTTAAGCCAAATCCCAGGCTGAACAATGTCAGTGAGGATGAGTACAGGCAATTAAAAATGTGTCCATCGTGGTGCAGCGTGATACCAGACAGAATGGGTCAGGAGAGGAACAGACCCATCAGACATCAGCGTCTCTTCATCCATCCATCATCTCCGGAGGCTGATACGGTGCAGAACATTTAGCTATGATTGATTAAGTTTCTTATTGTGATTTTAGTTGACTATTATGGTTTGATTATTTGCTTATTGTATAATAGTATCAGCCAAAATAATACAAAGGGTGATTTAAAGAACAAACCATACTAATAGATTAACAGTAAATGCATAAATATTTCCTACTTTAAAGAGGTTTGTTAGAGCTTTCTATATGTTTTATTTAGAAATGTTGATATTTTGTTAATACATTGTTCAGTGGCCATTTAATGTATTATTTCACTATTATTTTATTAATGTGGTTATGTGATGTGTGTTATGTGAACATAAAAGTTCACATAACATAAAAGTTATGTGAACTTTTTTTGTTATTATTAGGTGATCAGTTACTCAGTATTTCAGTAGTTTACCAAATACTTCAAAATAAAATACAAAGAACATTGTTCCAGCAGGGGTAATTAAATAAATAGAATAATAAATATTCGTTCTTTGTTAAATTATGGCTCATCTTTTGTTTTCTCTTTTATTCGTATAAATATAGAACTCAGTCTGTTAAATGTTGATTGAAAAATGAATATTGACTTTATTAAAATTCATGCAATGTTAAGGAGGAAGCGATGGGCCCTGTGAACCAGGGCTGTTTATATATATGAAGGTTTTCCTGATTTACTCTTTGTTTCAAACAGAAGGTTTTATTCCAGTCTCTATGTTTATGTAAATCTATTCTGTCACACAGTCTTCTACTAAACAGAACAAAGAAAAAGACCATCTTTGTTATACTTTATTATCTAAAATTATATAAAAAGTTTCAATAAATTTTCTATCTGAAATTCAATCCATATCATCAATACATGTTCTAAGCAGAAAAATCATTAAAACCATGTCAAAGAAATGCATCCATTTCTCCAAATCATTGAAATAAAACAAAGTACAAAGGATAAACACACAATAAAGGTTTCAAAATTTTAGAAGTCTAAATCTTAAAGAATTCAAACTCATTGTTTCTTTAAGAGACAATCTCTTCCTTAGTCTCATTAAATAAAATGGAAATATAAAATTGCGAGAACAAAATGTGTCGGTTGCAGTTACTCCACTTCCAAACAGCAAGTTACTGAGAATCTTACTTGAGGTTCACATTGTGCCATCAAACCTGCGTGAGTTCTCATGTGAACGGTTACATTTCTAATGAGTGAAACTTTTTCTACAGGACCTACAAAAGAAAGGCTTCTAACCCGTGTGAATCTTCCTGTGATGACGTAAACTGGATCTACACACAAAACATTTTCCTCACTTTTCACTAAGGGTGCACCGATTGCAAAAGTGCAGACATGACCTGGTGGGCCGGTCTAATAGTCAAACCTCTCAACGGAGCAGAAGACAAAAGCTCAGGTCAATAAAATTGGGGGATCAGATCGGCTTCACATGCATGTTTCTGCTGATCACCAATGTCCCAAAATTAAGGAAATCAACATAGATTAATCGGCTGGCTGATAAATCAATGCATAGCTACTACTCACATGTGTGAATTCTGATGTGAGAAGTTAAAAGGTATTTTTTAGTGAAACTTTTCCCACAGATCCCACAGGAGAAAGACTTCTCTCTTGTGTGACTCTTCATGTGATGAAGTAAAAATGACTTAAAAGGAAAACATTTTCCACAGGTCCCACATGAGAAAGAATTCTCACCTGTGTGAGTCTTCATGTGAAAATGTAAAAGGTGTTTTACAGCAAAACATTTTCCACAGGTTCCACAAGAGAACGGCTTCTCATCTGTATGAATTATCATGTGAGCAGTTAAGCTTTTTTTATGAGTAAAACCTTTTCCACAGATCTCACATGAGAAAGGCTTCTCTCCAGTGTGAATTCTCATGTGAATATTTAAACTTTTTTTATAAGTGAAACTTTTTCCACAAGTTCCACATGAGAAAGGCTTCTCACCTGTGTGACTTCTCATGTGATCAACTAACTGAGATTTAAACAAGCAATTTTTTCCACAGATACCACAAGAGATCGTCTTCTCACCTGTGTGAAATCTCATGTGAGCAGTTAAACTTTTTTTATGAGTGAAACCTTTTCCACAGGTCCCACATGAGAAAGCCTTCTCACCTGCGTGAGTTCTCATGTGATCAACTAAGTGAGATTTATTCAAGCAATTTCTTCCACAGGTGCTACAAGTGATCCCCTTCTCACCAGTGTGAACTCTCATGTGAACAGTTAAACTTTTTTTATGAGCGAAACATTTTCCACAGGTCCCACATGAGAACGGCTTCTCACCTTTGTGAACTCTCATGTGACTAACCAAGTGAGGTTTCCTCCGGAAACTTTTTCCACAGTTCCCACATGAGAAAGGCTTCTCACCTGTATGAATCGTCATGTGATCAAGTAACTGAGATTTAGACGCAAAACTTTTTCCACAGGTTGTGCACGTGTAAGGCTTCTCACCTGAGTGAATTCTTATGTGTCTGTTTAAAATGCCAATCTGATGGAAACTTTTTCCACAAGCTGCACATGTGAACGGTTTTTCACCTGTATGAATTCTCATGTGATTAGTTAAACGACTCTTGTGAGGGTATCCTTTTCCACAGGTTGAACATGTGAAAGATTTCTTGGCCGTGTGAGTTCTCACGTGTATCATGAAGGAATTATTTCGAGAAAAGGTTTTATCACAAATTTTACAAGAATATAGATTTTGGTTTGGTTGAGTTTTCTTGTGTTTTTCTTTTTCTGAAGTCTCAGTTGTGCCTTTCTGCTGTTTGTTCACCAACATGTCATCAGTCTCCTGTTTCAGCACAAGATGCTCTTCATCCTGACTGATGCAGAGTTGCTTCTCTTCGTCTTTGAACTGTTGATGTTCTGGTTCCTCTTGTTCCTCTTTTATCTGCAGAGGTTCTGGTTCCTCTTGTTCCCATTTTATCTGCAGAGGTTCTGGTTCCTCTTGTTCCTCTTTTATCTGCAGAGGTTCTGGTTCCTCTTGTTCCCGTTTTATCTGCAGAGGTTCTGGTTCCTCTTGTTCCCGTTTTATCTGCAGAGGTTCTGGTTCCTCTTGTTCCTCTTTTATCTGCAGAGGTTCTGGTTCCTCTTGTTCCCGTTTTATCTGCAGAAGTTCTGGTTCCTCATGTTCCCGTTTTATCTGCAGAGGTTCTGGTTCCTCTTGATCCAAAGTGGAGTTTTCCTCTGGGTTGCTGAGCTCATTGAGAACCTCCTCCTCTTTCCAGCATTGTGGGAGATCTGGACAAAAAGACAAAACAAAAGCTTGAATATGTGAGTCAAACAATGAGCCTTACACTTTCATTAACAAAAATTAAAATAAAAATATTTTTCAGCAAACATGTGCGCTTATATTAAAAAATAAAATCTCTGCCGCAGTTCATCTTTTTTAGCGATATTTTCTTGCCATTTGTGATATTAATTGGAAACGTGTTTTATGGATTTTCCTTAGAGATATTTAGTAGAAAGATGCGCTGCGAGAGTCTGGGGCTGTCCTTTTCACATTCTGCCAGTGAAAAGCTTTTTCACAGCTTGAGCACCTGGTGATCGCGTAGCTTAATCCACCGGATGGTTTGAGTTCTTTCATAATAGGCGACCATGTATTTTATTTTTTTTGGTAACAAATTCCTCCACTTTTGGACTTTTGTGTACACTGAAATGTGCTGTTATTATTCAATGATACAAAGTTTTGTTTGAGGGAAAAAAAAACAACAGAACTTATACAATAATAAATATAAGAATACGCTCTAAGAAAAACATAAATAAATGAATATTTTAAACACTTACTCATTAAGCTCTTACCAGTAGTTTCTTGTACTGATAGATTAGAGATTAGAGAGTCATGGATCTTAAACTTTGATTTTTTATTTTTTTTTTAAGGTTTTGTTGGCTGTATTGGCCTTTAATAACAGTTTTTAGACACGAAAGTCGGTTACGACAGAGAGGGAAAACGTGCAGCAGAGGTCATAATCCAGGTCAGTTTCGAATAACTAATAAAATTAGAGAGGCCTCCTACAAAATTATGCATGGATACTATTTGCCAATCAGTATATGCAAAAAGTCAAAAAGGAAATTAACATAAAATGCTCACTATTTTCACCCCGAAACCTTTTTGGCTTTGCATTCATATAAAAAAAAGTTTTGTGGAGATGTCGTTTATAATCGATAATGTATATAAATATTTTGTTTAATGTTGAGACAATTAACCTTAGTTTTCACAATTGTTCGAGAAAAGGAAACTTTTTAGTTTTTTTAATCACAAATGTAAATTCAATAGAATAATTCCTCGTTTTGTGACTTTTAAAATTGAAGTAATTAACTAATTCCTGTTACTCTTTCAATCAATCCATCAGTCAATCAACCAAACATTAGCAAAGCAATATAGACGCTCAACAAGGCGTCTAAGTATTCATGTCTGTGGTCTCATCCGTATCAGTAAAACATGAAGGTGTTTCGTACCTATTCGGTGTAAGATGATCTTCGGTATCCGGCTGAAATCCATCAGTCTGCGCTGATCCTCCATCTCTTCCTCCATCTTTACGTTGATTTCTTTCAACTCTGTGAATGTTTCTCCAGCAGGAGTTACCTGCTCGTTGATAAACTCTCTCTGAGGCGGAACTGAAGACATTTTCACTGAAAACACGGAAATATTTAGCTAAACCTCAAACTCTTCAAGCCACCGTCTAACAAAGGAAAAGCTCTGATTTTATCTTCCCCGCCTTCTTGTTCTTTTTCTTCTTCTTTTTTATGGCGTTTGGCAAACAACTTATTGATGTGCATTACCGCCATCTACTGGAAAGGAGTGTGGATCGGGATGCTATATATATATTATCCCCCACGAATTAATAAAATAATAATAATAAGAAGAATAAGAATAATTATTCTTATTCTTATAATAATAATAATAATAATTATTATTATTATTATAAAACTTATATGCTTTTTAACAATTTCGTTTTCTTAAGCTAATTTATTAAATAACAAAAATATTCAGAAATCTTCCCCGTGTTTCAGTGTGGCTGTACTGAAGAAACTGTGAACGATTCATAAGTTCCGCTTTAAATCAACTCGTTTAATATACAGTATTACTTAGTAAATTAAAATATAATTGAAATATTCATTTATTTTATTTTCTCTATTAACCCTATTACAACACAGTACATTGAATAATGACTCATAGACTGATGTTTTAAAACCTTGTATTTCTGTTTATTTTAATTAATTTCTGGTTACATCTAATGAAGACTTGACATTAAATTAATAAAAACATCTTACTTCATAAATGTAGGCTTAAAGAGAACAATGCTTATTACCTGCTTAAATTGAGTAACCAAAGATACCCTTGATCTCAATACCACATTTTCCTTTCATATTTTAATTTATTGAGTATGAATAGATCTGCTGAATTAGAACAAAACACGTACAGTTATTATATCGGCACATAAGGTTGTAGTTTGTAGGTTCAGATTCATTTTTAAAGTTAAACAGTATGAGGCCACAGGTGGTTTAGAGTATTGTATTTAACTGGAACATTTTAAATATAATTGAAAAAAAACCGTCTTACAACAGAAACTTTTGGATACCTGACTTCAAACCCACATTTCTGAAATAAAATGTTTTTATTTGCTGGTCTGATTCCATGTTATTGAACATGACTGTTTAAACATACTCCAGCATATGAAATCCATTGAAATGAATTCAGAAGCACAGATTGTAGAAAAATAGCCGAGTCACTGATTTCTACATCTGTTGTAGCTGAAACAATGTAGGTGCAGTATCATGTTCTTGTGAGTAGGTGGCAGCATGAAGGTGCTTCTGTGTCACATTTGTGATTTAAAAAGTTTTTATTAAACGTTGGAAGTTTAATATAAATATTTTATATAAAAACTTTAGTAAATGTGTTAAAAACATAAAACTTAATAATTAACTGAAAAAGCTTGAAAACATTAGTCTGTGTGTAATTATTTTATATACTGCGTTTCACTCAGGTGAACTGAGGTACTGAACGAATAGTAATGGAAAAACTTAAATGAATAACAAAGTTTACTCTAATGAGCTATCGCTCTTAGTTACCAAGGAGACATAAGTAATTTTCACTCAAGCAGCATTTTATTAGTTATTGCAACAACATCATCAGTGTTTTTTCCAGACTGATCTATTCTCACTAAACATTCCCTCCCTACGTATACTTGGTCTTGAATTATCAAGCAAGCAGTATGCAAGCGTTATGTTTTACCACCATACAATAAGAGTCACAACCCCAGTTTACACATATAACTAAAAGAAACTATTTTCTAAATTTCCACTAACAATAAACCTATCAATAAAGTTTGTAATTTCTTTTACAAAGAGAAGAAGCACAGCAGAAAATTCAAAGTGGAACCAAAAAGCATTTCCTGTTTCTTCAGTACAGCCAGAGTGAAACACACAAACTATAAAAACAGAGCACGCGGGACAGCCTTGGCTTTACTTTTGTTAGAAGACGGTGTGAAAACAGGTTTGGTGTTTTCAGTGAAAATGTCTTCAGTTCAGCCTCTGAGAGAGTTTATCAACGAGCAGGTAACTCCTGCTGGAGAAACATTCACAGAGTGGAAAGAAATCAACGTTAAGATGGAGGAAGAGATGGAGGATCAGCGCAGACTGATGGATTTTACCCGGATACCGCAGATCATCTTACACCGGATAGGTACGAAAAACCTTCATGTTTTACTGATTAGTCATTTTAAAGAGAGTTTTTAGACAGATACATAATCGTTGTGTTCGGTAACCTATTTAAGGAATCGGCTCAAATTGTAAATATTAAGCAGAAGTAGAAAATTCCTGAAGAAATTTAACCGGGGCCTGCCAAAGTGGGCCCGTTAGTTTGGACCCAGCAATACTATGCAATACTAACAATTAGCATCAATGCTAAGCTTAGCTAAATAGTAGTCAATAGCCGGTGCAGAGTCACAAGCATGTTGACTAACATGGACTTGCACCATTCAGTTTGTTAAAATTAGTGTATAATCTAAAATGAGCCAAAATGCTAATGTAAACCTAAATGCTGCCAGTAGCATGTGGGCTATCATTAGAATGTTGTCTTACATGGACTTCCTACATTCAGTGTCCTAAACATGGATAATAATTAAGAAAAATAGCTAAAATCTTATTTTAGGGAAAAAGCTAATGCTTGCGCAGCAAGGCAGCGCCCTAACCTGAGAGGAAAAGATAATGCAGGCTAATATTATTGCACTGTCTCTGTGTCGCCCGGCGACAGACTGGCGACCTGTCCAGGGTGACCCCGCGCACCAGCACCTCCCAACCCCACTAGGGACAAGGGTGTTAGAAAATGGATGGATGGATGGATGGATGTCCCTGGTCTTTTTTGGATACAGTCACAAATGTCAATTTAAAATTTCATATACATTTAAAGAGACGTGTTTATATATTCTTAACTCGATGGTGCATTATTATCTATTGTATAAACGTAATAATTATATTGCATAGATATGATATTTCATGTCCAGGAGGTGGTGATAATATGCTTGTAGTGCAGCATAATGAATGTTAGTACAGGGGCTAATAGGAGTTGGTCAGGTTTTTCTTCATGTTTGGTCTAAAACAGAGAGATACTGATGCTGGTTTGCATTGTGGTTGAAATCAGCAATAGTATGCGCACTGTGAGCTGGATCCTAAACAGATCGGGACTGCACAGAAGGAAACGTCAGTCCGATCCTCCAGCTGTGGTGGCGATCCTAACTGACCGCCTTGAACGAAGCTGAAGTTGGCTTCTGGTTGTAGCTTTTGATTCAGGAAACGGCTAAAGGGCGATTATAACAGAATGAAATCTTCTTCAGTCATAACAGAGGCTCAGATGTCTTTGCTGAACATTTTCTGTTCAGTTTTTTATTTTTTAAATTTTTTGTTACACAAAACAATAGCTGAATAACGGCAACAGCTATTTGTAATCTTGCAACCAAAATCAACAGAAGGGAAGATGGTGACAAAAGACAACACTAGATTCTGTTTAAGGGATCCATGATTAGTTGTAGCAATAGATTTTATTTGGGAAATATTTATTTTAGATGTAAAAACAATACAGTAATGGTACTGTAGGTCATTTCATTTTTATAGATTTTAATAAAATATTGTCACAGGAACGTCGCCATGTTGTTCACGTTGCAATGCACTCTGGGTAAATGACGTCAAATGGTCCAACTGCCTGGCTCCTCCAGCCAAAACAGTGATGAATAACGTTATTAAGCCTTTTCAAACTGAACTGAAGCTTGTTGAAATCACAAGAGGTGAGTGGATAGACTGAACACGGCGGGTGGCTGAGTAGTTAACGGTTACAGTGTAAATGTAGCTTTACGGACAAACCGCACAATAAATTTCATATCATCCTAACATAAGACAGATAATCTCTGAAAAAAAAATCGATCTTCTCATCCTCCTCACTGAGTTCTGCAGAATTACTCAGCTCAGTCAGAAACAGCCAGTCAGAACCAGTGCAGAACAATTAGCTGTGCTCTCAGGAAGTTTTGATTTAATAACTCAGGATTGTTTATTTTGATGCAATTTGCATTTGACTTTGAATGAATGTTTTCCTCTTGTACTTGACATTGATATAAGCAGATTTATTTGACTTATGTATAATTTATGGTACTGAGATCCTTACTGCAGCTTCTGATTCAGGAAATGGCTAAAGGGTGATTATTATGAAAACTTCTTCAATCATAGCGGAGGCTCAGATGTCTTTCCTGAACAACGTCTGTTCTGATGTACATAATACAAGATTTCCAAAGCTTAAAGCTAACGGACATCAAAATTTGATTTGAGAAACTGGTTTTAGCTTCTCATAATTGCCATTATTTTCTGCATGTTAACAACAATCACCCCACTGTTACCAATTTGGCTGTGACTAACAGGAAAGTAAAGGCTGAGATTTAGTCGTGCTTTTGAAAGTTTGTGTTGAGTGTGTGAGTGGAGCAATGTCTGACAATATTTGGGTGAGATTAACAAACACTGTAGTGTTTCGCTTTAGGCATTTTATGTCACTCTTTAATGTGATATGTATCCTGTAGCTACAGGGAGGATGAAAACTTCTAACATTTGTCAGGAAGCCATCTTGTTTGCTCACCTGGAGGTCCATAATATCATATTTTGACTCTCATCTAGTTCCATTCTAATCAGAAGAACCTCATTGGTTGAGTTAATTTTCATTTTTGTAAGATTATAATTTTAAAATAACCCAATAAAATCCTGTTTTGATACATCAAGGTTAAAGTGAAGGATTTCTAGTTTGATTGACATTTAAAGGCTTTTGTTTTGTCTTTTTGTCCAGATCTCCCACGATGTTGTGTGTGTAAGAGGAGGAGGTTCTCAGTGAAACGGAACCACAGAGGAACCAACTCATCTCTCATGGCTCTGCAGAAGCTGAGAACCAGAATCAGGAAGGAAACAATTCTGAAGACCCAGGAATAAACAGATACGGAGAAAAGAAACAAAAGGAGAAATATGAGAAAACTAAAGAGCAGAAAGGCAGAACTGACACTTCAAAACAAAAAAAGCACAAGAAAGCTCACACAGGGCAAAAATTATGAAACCTTTTCTCAAAACAGTAACTTGATGAGACACATGAAAACTCACACAGGAGTAAAACCGTTAACTTGTTCAACCTGTGGGGAAAGTTACAGACAAAAGGATGATTTCATTCATCACATGAGAATTCACACAGGTGAGAAGCCTTTCTCTTGTGGGACCTGTGGAAAAGGTTTCACCTGTAAAAATAATTTAACTGTTCATATGAGAATTCACACAGGTGAGAAGCCTTTATCTTGTGGGACCTGTGGAAAAAGATTAGCTCTAAATGGACATTTAACTGACCATATGAGAATTCACACAGGTGAGAAGCCTTTCTCCTGTGGGACCAGTGGAAAATGTTTTACCCACAAAGACACTTTAAATGTTCATATGAGAATTCACACAGGTGAGAAGCCTTTCTCATGTGGGAGCTGTGGAAAAAGTTTCAACGATAAAGGCCAATTAAATGTACATATGAGAATTCACACAGGTGAGAAGCCTTTCTCTTGTGGTACTTGTGGAAGAAGTTACAGTGAAAAAAGGACTTTAATTCAGCATATGAGAATTCACACAGGAGAGAAGCCTTTCTCTTGTGGGAACTGTGGATAAGAATTACCGTCTAAGAACGACTTTAACTCAGCACATGAGAAGCCTTTTTCATGTCCAAGTTGTAGAAAACAATTCAGTCAAAAAGGACATTTAACCGGGCACATGAGAATTCACACAGATGAGAAGCCTTTTTTATGTGAGATCTGTGGAAAACATTTTGGTTACAAATTTTGTTTAAATAGTCACATGAGGATTCACACGGGTGAGAAGCCTTTTTTATGTGAGATCTGTGGAAAAAGTTTCTCTCAAAAATCTTATCTTTCTCAACACGTTGAAGCTCACGCAGCTGAGAAGTCTTTTTCTTGTGTGATTTGTGGAAGACCTTTCCGGTCTAAACCTAATTTACTTTTTCATATGAAAACTCACCCAGGTGAGAAACCTTTCTCTTGTGTTATGTGTGGAAAATGTTTGTCTCAGATTAGCAATTTAACTGTTCATATGAGAGAGCACAGAGCACATGATGGCATAATTTGAACCTGAAGTATCAACATTCTCAGTAACTTGCTGTTTGAAAGCGCAGTAATTATAGCTGGGTGACATTTTGTAAATGTAGCAGCTTTGTTAAAAAAACATTTCAAATGGATTTAGCTGAAACACTTTGAAGAAATAATCTTATTCTGGTAGTTTTAGCTTTTCATTTAAATGTTTATTTTTAAGTGAGATTGTCTCCACATTAATTGTCTGTCCCGCGTGCTCTGTTTTTATAGTTTGTGTGTTTTACTGTGACTGTACTGAAGAAACAGGAAATGATTTTTGGTTCCACTTTGAATTTTCTGCTGTGCTTCTTCTCTTTGTAAAAAAAATTACAAACTTTATTGATAGGTTTATTGTTAGTGAAAATTTAGAAAATAGTTTCTTTTAGTTATATGTGTAAACTGGGGTTGTGACTCTTGTTGTATGGTGGTAAAACATAACGCTTGCATACTGCTTGCTTGATAATTCAAGACCAAGTATACGTAGGGAGGGAATGTTTAGTGAGAATAGATCAGTCTGGAAAAAAACACTGATGATGTTGTTGCAATAACTAATAAAATGCTGCTTGAGTGAAACTTACTTATGTCTCCTTGGTAACTAAGAACGATAGCTCATTAGAGTAAACTTTCTTATTCATTTAAGTTTTTCCATTACTATTCGTTCAGTACCTCAGTTCACCTGAGTGAAACGCAGTATATAAAATAATTACACACAGACTAATGTTTTCAAGCTTTTTCAGTTAATTATTAAGTTTTATGTTTTTTAACACATTTACTAAAGTTTTTATATAAAATGTTTATATTAAACTTCCAACGTTTAATAAAAACATTTTAAATCAGAAATGTGACACAGAAGCACCTTCATGCTGCCACCTACTGACAAGAACCTGATACTACACCTACATTGTTTCAGCTGCAACAGATGTAGAAATCAGTGACTCGGCTATTTTTCTACAATCTGTGCTTCTGAATTCATTTCAGTGGATTTCATATCCTGGAGTATGTTTAAACAGTCATGTTCAATAACATGGAATCAGACCAACAAATAAAAACATTTTATTTCAGAAATGTGGGTTTGAAGTCAGGTATCCAAAAGGTTCTGTTGTAAGATGGTTTTTTTCAATTATATTCAAATGTTCCAGTTAAATACAATACTCTAAACCACCTGTGGCCTCATACTGTTTAACTTTAAAAATGAGTCTGAACATACAAACTATAACCTTATGTGCCGATATAATAACTGTACGTGTTTTGTTCTAATTCAGCAGATCTATTCATACTCAATAAATTAAAATATGAAAGAAAATGTGGTATTGAGATCAAGGGTATCTATGGTTACTCAATTCAAGCAGTTAATAAGCATTGTTCTCTTTAAGCCTACATTTATGAAGTAAAATGTAAAATATATAAGGAATATTATATATGTAAAATATATAAGGAAAGAGGCAGCTGAAGTTCAAAAACTTAGAACTGAAAAGAGAGTAACTTATGCTCAGGCAGTGAAACAGGTGAGAAGTAATGATAGTAATTTGAATGTAAGTCAGGAAAGGAAAGTAATGACAAATAATGATCAGGGAAATATTACGTTAGATAAATTAATTCAATTTCTTGCGTATATTAACTGTTCAGAACAAGCAAGAAATAAAACTGAGAAGATTAAAATTATAGCGAAAGCAGCTACTAAATTTTTTAAGGTAAAAGATTTGTCTTTGGAAAAAATAGATGATGAGCTAAGACAAGGTGAAGGGTCAGCTGATTTTGAAGCGTCTCAAACAATTTCATAATTTTAATAGTACAGTGGAATGCTCGGAGTTTAATAGCAAATGGTCAAGAATTTAATGGTTTCATTAGTAATTTAAATCCTAAACCGGATATAGTATGTGTTCAAGAAACTTGGCTCAAGCCGTCATTACAGTTTAGTATTAACGGTTATTCAGTTCTACGTAAAGACAGGGAAAGTAAAAATGGAGGAGGGTGTGCTATTTTTATCAAAACTAACATAACATTTATTCAAATACCAATACAAATAGTGTCAGACTTAGAAATTATTGTTGCTGAAGTATGGACAAATGAAGGGAGTGTTAAAATAATTAATTTCTATAACCCTTGTAAGCAATTAGAAAAATCAAAACTTGTAGCAGTCCTAAAAAATTGGAGAGTGAAAATAGTGTGGTGTGGGGATTCTAATGCTTATAGCACATTATGGGGTGATCAAGATAATTATAATGGAGAGATTGTAGAAGAGGTCATAGATGAAAAAGGTTTGATTGTTTTAAATAATGGAGAAGGCGCTCAGGTGGATATTGTTAGAGGCAAAGAGTCTGCTATTGACTTGACATTGGTGTCTCAATCTATTGCTGATGGATGCAGATGGGAAATAATGAAAGAAAATACAATGGGGGGTGATCATTACCCAATAGCCATTAATATAGGGGTAGTTATGAAACAGGATCAGTCAAAAGTTGAGGGAAGGTGGAAGTTTGGGAGAGCAAATTGGGGTATGTTTGGAGTTATGAGTGAAGAATGCTTGGAAAAGGTAGATATAAATAATCCAATTAATGAGGTTAATTCTGAAATTAGCAAGGGTGTAATAAATTCAACCAAATTAAGTATTCCCAAAAGTAATGGGAATAGAAAAAAAAAAGTTCCTTGGTGGACAATAGAATGTTCAATAGTTATTAAACAGAGGAACAAAGCGTTTAAGATATTGAAAAAAATGATACGTTTTCAGAATTTGATAAATTATAAAAGAAAACAGGCAGAAGTTAGAAGAGTTATTAAAAGTGCTAAAATAAATTATTGGAGAAAGTATTGTGAATCTTTGGGGAAGAATTCAGCATTAGATAAAGTCTGGAATACTATTAAAAAAATGTCAGGGAATTCAAAAGAATTTTTTTTTCAATAATAAAAGAGAATGGAAATAATATTATAGATAATAAAAGTAAGGCTGAGGTATTAGGAAAGATGTTTGCTAAGATACATAGTACAGAGAATCTAAATAATAGGGAAAAATTAGGACGTGAAACTACCAAACAGCTGAATATAGTATTAATTCAAAATGATGAGGATTATGATGATTATATTAATCAGGAATTTTCCTTAGCTGAATTAGATAAAGTGTTGAGGAATTCTAGAAAATCGACGCCTGGTAATGATCAAATCACTTATAATATGATGAGTAATCTTAGTGTCGTGAGTAAAGAAAAAATTTTAAAACTGTTTAATAAAAGTTGGGAGGAAGGAGTTTTGCCTGATAACTGGAAGGAAGCTATTATTATTCCTATATGCAAACCTGGGAAAGATCCATGTTTAACTGAAAGTTATAGACCAATAGCCCTAACGTCATGTTTAGGTAAAGTTATGGAGAAAATGGTAAATAATAGGTTAGTATATTTCTTAGAATCCTAGGGGTAAGATAAAGGAATACCAATTTGGATTTAGCAAAGGAAGAAGTACGATTGATCCAGCAATATGTTTGGAACATGAAGTTAGACGAGCTCAAGTTAATAAAGAGAGTGTGATAGCAGTGTTCTTGGATGTGGAAAAGGCTTATGATATGTTGTGGAAAGAAGGGTTGCTGATTAAATTAAAACTAACAGGTATAAAGGGTAAAATGTTTAGATGGATTAGAAATTTCTTAACTGAAAGAAAGATAAGAGTGAAAATAGAAGGGGAAATAAGTTCAGAGTATCAAGTGGAAAATGGAAGTTTATAAAGTTCAAATTAGTTCGGTAGTTGTCTCTCCTGCCATCCCACCATGGGTTTTAGACCAGGCTGAAGTTGACTTAAAATTATTGGAAAAGGGAAGAGAGATGGAAAAGAATGAAGTGGAAAGTTATATTAATAAAGAATATTCAAAATATATCCAAGTATATACAGATGCTTCAAAAATGTCAAATAATCAAGTAGGGATAGCATTTATTGCTCCAGATTGAAATGTTATGGAAAATAAAAGAATTAGTGATAAACTAACAGTGTATACAGGCGAATTAATGGCAATTTTAATAGCCTTAGAATGGATAGAGGGAATAGGAAGAGGAAAGTTTGTAATTTGTTCAGATTCTAGTAGTGCATTAATTAGTATAAAAGGAATGAAATCGGAAGTTAGGCAAGATATTATAGAGGATATAGTTCAGATAATTTTCAGGGTTAAGAAGAAAGGATCTCAGATTAAATTAATTTGGATTCCTGCTCACATCGGTGTTGTAGGAAATGAATTGGCAGATAGTTTTGCTAAGAGAGCCTCTAATAAAGAAATTGTTGAGTTAAATATTAAAATAAGTAGGAATGAGATAAAAAGTGTTGTTAAGGAGTACATGAAGGAAAAATGGCAAGAACAGTGGGATAGAGGAGAAAAAGGGAGATTTTATTATAAAATTTAAAAAAGAGTTGGGGGGGGGGGGGGGGTAAAGAAAAGGTAATAGGAATAGAAGGGAAGACGATATTATTTCCAGAATCAGATTTGGGCACACAAGGTTAAATAGTACTCTTAAGTTAATTAATAAACACAGTACAGGTTGTTATAAATATTGTGGAGAGATGGAAACAATACAGCATGTATTTTTAGAATGCAATAAGTATGTAAGGGAGAGAGAGATGTTGGTTAATGAGTTGAATAATTGTAAATTAGATTTAGAAGAAATATTTCAGAAATCATCAGGAGATACAATTTTTGAGAGTATTTTTCGATTTCTAAGAAGGACGGGTATTATGGGGAGGGTATAAGCGTGTGATCCATACTCCAACCTGGAAGGTGGCGGTAATGCACCAGTAAGTTGTTTGCCAGCCGCCATAAAACATGAAGAAGAAGAAAAAGAAGGCGGGGAAGATAAAATCAGAGCACACGGGCTAGCCTTAGCTTTTCCTTTGTTAGACGGTGGTTTGAAGAAGAGTTTGAGTTTAAGCTAAATATTTCCGTGTTTTCAGTGAAAATGTCTTCAGTTCCGCCTCAGAGAGAGTTTATCAACGAGCAGGTAACTCCTGCTGGAGAAACATTCACAGAGTGGAAAGAAATCAACGTTAAGATGGAGGAAGAGATGGAGGATCAGCGCAGACTGGTGGATTTTACCCGGATACCGAGGATCATCTTACACCGAATAGGTACGAAACACCTTCATGTTTTACTGATTTATCAGGTTAAAGAGAGTTTTTAGACAGATAAATCATCGTTGTGTTCGGAAACATATTTAAGGAATCGGCTCAAATTGTAAATATTAAGCAGAAGTAGAAAATTCCTGAAGAAATTTAACCGGGGCCTGCCAAAGTGGGCCCGTTAGTTTGGACCCAGCAATGCTATTCAATGCTAACAATTAGCATCAATGCTAAGCTTAGCTAAATAGTAGTCAATAGCCGGTGCAGAGTCACAAGCATGTTGACTAACATGGACTTGCACCATTCAGTTTGTTAAAATTAGTGTATAATCTAAAATGAGCCAAAATGCTAATGTAAACCTAAATGCTGCCAGTAGCATGTGGGCTATCATTAGAATGTTGTCTTACATGGACTTCCTACATTCAGTGTCCTAAACATGGATAATAATTAAGAAAAATAGCTAAAAGCTTATTTTAGGGAAAAAGCTAATGCTTGCGCAGCAAGGCAGCGCCCTAACCTGAGAGGAAAAGATAATGCAGGCTAATATTATTGCACTGTCTCTGTGTCGCCCTGCGACAGACTGGCGACCTGTCCAGGGTGACCCCGCGCACCAGCACCTCCCAACCCCACTAGGGACAAGGGTGTTAGAAAATGGATGGATGGATGGATGGATGTCCCTGGTCTTTTTTGGATACAGTCACAAATGTCAATTTAAAATTTCATATACATTTAAAGAGACGTGTTTATATATTCTTAACTCAATGGTGCAAAAAGTGTATTTACTACAAAATAGTATTCTTATCATGGTGATAGTTGTACGAACATGATTATCTATTGTAAGAACGTAATAATTATATTGTATAAACGTAATCATTATATTGCATAAACATGATATTTCATGTCCAGGAGATAATATGCTTGTAGTGCAGCATAATGAAGGTTAGTACAGTAGCTAATATAATTTCAGATCTTTGTATAACTTTTCTCCAGGTTAACTTAGAAAGTGAGACATTATTGTTACAGGTTAATTTTCTAAACTACAAAAAAGTAACTGTTAGGGAAGCTCAAAAATGAAACATTGGACTGATATTAATATATGATAGTAACACTGGTGTTATGCCAGATTTACCAATATTTTATTTTATCATTTTTTAAAATCTGATTACTCTATCAATCATAAGAATAATCAATAGATTACTCAATTACTAAAATATTTGTTTACAACAACCCTAATTATTTTATTATTTTTAGTATAATTTTTCCAGTTACTTAATGCATCAAACCGTATCAAATGCTTTGTGCTTAGTCAGCCAGAGTTAATGTGCGCGGCCGCAGGAAGATCCGAAAAACTCGTCCCACAAACTTGAGCAGCCAGAACAATTTCTGTGATGCATACTAAAAACTCAACAGACACAAATGGCAGAGATACCAGAGCCACATTAGCAGCCTTTAATTAAATCTCCCGTTTGTTGCGCATTTCTGCGCAGTGCAGCGGATTCAACTCCTCATGCAGGGCCGGTCCAAGGCTGTACGAGGCCTGGAGCAGAATCTGACTTAGGGCACCTCTTGCTGCTTAAAACATCAGCATCTCTAACAGCTTCTGTGTTAGATTTAATCTGGGAGAGGGGGAGTAGTTTAATTGGCCAACCTAAAAACAATCTGCTATAATTGCAGTTTTCTAATAGAGCTTTGGAACTGACGTCACTGCGTGTGACGTTTACGTCGCTTGGCGCCATCTTGTATAGCGACAGACCAAAACAAACTTTATTCCAGCGTCTTCATTGTGTTACCGACCGCAGTGAAGTTGTTTTCAAGTTGGATATTGGATATCCGCGCTCCGCGGAGTTAGGGGCGTTTAGCTCAAGGTTGATCCGATTTATGAACGCTGATTCCGGCCAGCTGTTCTCTACCGCTCCCTCCTCAACGCTCAGAGGTTCACATAGGGACCGTCCATTTCTGAACCAAACACTCCTGTAAATAAATGCCTTGTGACCAACTGATACTAAAAAGTGGTAATTCATACTATTACAGGAGGCACACTATCCTCTATTAAAATTTAAGTCATATTCAATATTTTAAATTATTTTAATATTGAATGATGTTTTCTTCAATAACTGAAAATCAGTGTGAAATTGTTCTACTAGACTGTATAGATGAAGCACACCCATCTTTATTACATTATTACACCCAGATTTTTTATTTTTTAACTAATTTTATATATTTTTTAAAAATTTCATGAAATGTATTTGTTACCTGTAATGTTCAATTACATAAAATTCTAGGACAGGATCTATTTCATTACATGTTCACTTCTTACCTGAAATATGTTAAATACAACAAATATTTACTTAAAGTTTTTTCTATTTCATAACATTTACTTGTCACCTTTATATTTTACTCTGAACTGTTTAATTACACATTAAATATTTAAAGATTTAATGCTCTTTCATCTGGTTTGATTGCTTATATTAAATGTTTACTGCAAAATGTCTGATTATATAATTGTTTACTTTAATCACATAAAATGTTTATTTAAAAATATAATCTTCCATTACATGTACATTTATTACTTGAAATATTTTAAATATCAAATTTATACTTAAAATGTGATTCATTTCATCACCTGTTTACCTGCAACTTGAAGTGCTTGAATCAAACGTTTCATGAATGTTTTACCACATTAAATGATTAAATGACAGAAAACAGACACTTCCAACTGAACACATAATTCAACACAAATGGTTCATGTTCCTCTCCAGAGTCTGCAGCCTTGCTGAGCTCTTCTCCTGGGGTTTCCTCCTCAGCCTCTCCAACTTGCTCCTCTTCTGTAGCCTCCCCTACTGTGTTTTTATGATTTACCTCTTCTGGGGTAAATCATGAAAACACAGTAATTCTCTGTAACTTGTTGGTCCACCATGGTCTTGCTGTATTGCCTCTTTAATTGACGCGCATGTCGGTCCGATGTTGTGGCGTTTACCTCGCAGTGACCCAGATTCAGCCTGGATTGAGCTAATATATTTCATACGTCGGTTTGCCTTGAAGAGGACGAATCAGAACACATCAGTATTAATGCTGTAAATTTTATAACACTAGTAAAATAGTTTACTTCACAATAATGGAATAACCTCGATATCCACTGACAAAACTCGGACTATGCTACATAAAACGATTATGACACAACACCAACAAAGTGAATTTAAACACTCACCAGAATGGAGATGTCTGGAGCAAACTTGTAGATATCTTGGGATGTTGGAGAAGGTAACATCAGGACGTCTCACCGCTGATACCCGGGATATTTGTCTCCTTTTCGTTAGCTCTGATAGTTTAGCCTACTCGCGTTGTTTACAGACAGAAAAACAGTGAAACTAAAGTCTGTTTTAAAATCTTTTTACCGTCTCGGTCGTGTGATCGGACATTACATCCAATAACGCGGCAAGTTCGAACCATTGCTAAATAATTTCAAGTAACTTAGATTCAAAAATTCAAAATATCTGTGAGACAGTGGTTTTCTCGGTTATGTATATGGCCTCACAAGATGGCGCTCATATCCCTACGCCTAGAGCAATGACGTCACGTTCCAAAGCTCTGTTTGTATTTTTGAACAAATAGAGCTCAAACTCAAAGATTAAACTCACAGCATCTGATTGCTATGATAATAAAATAATCTAACTATGAATATTGTTCTTTGAACTTTTAGAAAGTAAACTTGTCAGCTCCTTAAAATCTTACATTTAAATGTTAAACAATTTAAATTAATTTATGTATGCTGAAACCATTCAATCAAATTCAGCAACATTGATGATGTGGATAAACAAATGTTACATTTATGAATGTGTGGTTTGTGACCCGGAGTGCCTTCTCCTGGTCAAGGGGGGTGTCCTGCCCCAGGTGGAGGAGTTCAAGTATCTCGGGATCTTGTTCACGAATGGGGGAAGAAGGGAGCGGGAGATCGACAGGCGGATTGGCGCAGCGTCTGCTGTCAAGCAGGCGCTGTACCGGCCCGTCGTGGTGAAGAGAGAGCTGAGCCAAAAAGCTAAGCTCTCGAGTTACCGGTCGATCTACGTTCCCACCCTCATCTAGGGTCATGAGCTTTGGGTCATGACCGAAAGAACGAGATCGCGGATACAAGCGGCCGAAATGGGTTTTCTCCGTAGGGTGGCTGGGCTCTCCCTTAGAGATAGGGTGAGAAGCTCAGTCATCCGGGAGGGACTCAGAGTAGAGCCGCTGCTCCTTCACATCGAGAGGAGCCAGTTGAGGCTCGGGCATCTGGTCAGGATGCCTCCTGGACGCCTCCCTGGTGAGGTGTTCCGGGCACGTCCCACCGGGAGGAGGCCCCGGGGAAGACCCAGGACACGCTGGAGGGACTTTGTCTCTCGGCTGGCCTGGGAACGCCTCGGGATTCCCCCGGAGGAGCTAGAAGAAGTGGCTGGGGAGAGGGAAGTCTGGGCCTCCCTTCTGAAGCTGCTACCCCCGCGACCCGACCTCGGATAAGCGGAAGAAGATGGATGGATGGATGGATGGATGGATGGATGGTTTGTGTTAAAATATTAGCATTTATGGGCCCCTGAAGAACCTTATGGAGCCGCTGACTTAATTTGTATTAAACAGAAGTGAAAATAATTGATATTAATTTTATTTGTATTCTTTGATTAGTTGTTTTTAAGACTAGTTGTGGGTTTAAATATCGTTTCACTGGCAATGTTTTCCCTTACCTCTCCTTGGGCTGCCACCTTATCGTGGTGGAGGGGTTTGAGTGCTCCTATGATCCTAGGAGCTATGCTGTCTGGGGCTTCATGCCCCTGGTAGGGTCACCCAAGGCAGACAGGTCCTAGTTGAGGGACCAGACAAAGCGCAGCCCGAAGACCCCAATGACGGATAAAAACATTGGACTTGGCGTTCCCTTGCCCGGACGCGGGTCACCGGGGCCCCACTCTGGAGCCAGGCCTGGAGGGGGGGCACGATGGCGAGCGTCTGGTGGCCGGGCTTTAACCCATGGAGCCCGGCAAGGGTCAGCCCGAAGAGGAAACATGGGTCCCCCCTCCCATGGGCCCACCACCTGTGAGAGGGGCCAAAGGGGTCGGGTGCAGTGTGGGATGGGTGGCGGCAGAGGGAGGGGACCCTGGCGATCCGATCCTCGGTTGCAGAAGCTGGCTCTTGGGACGTGGAATGTCACCTCTCTGGTGGGGAAGGAGCCGGAGCTAGTGTGTGAGGTCGAGGGGTTCCGGCTAGAAATAGTCGGTCTCACCTCGACGCACGGCTCTGGTTCTGGAACCAGCCTCCTTGAGAGGGGCTGGACATACTTCCACTCTGGAGTTGCCCAAGGTGAGAGGCGTCGGGCAGGAGTGGGCATACTTGTTGCTCCCCATCTCGGCGCCTGTACGTTGGGGTTTACTCCGGTGAACGAGAGGGTAGCCTCCCTCCGCCTACGGGTGGGGGGACGGGTCCTGACTGTAGTTTGTGCTTACGGGCCGAACGACAGTTCAGATTACCCACCCTTTTGGAGTCCTTAGAGGGGGTACTGGAGAGTGCTCCTCCGGGGGACTCCCTTGTTCTACTGGGGGACTTCAACGCTCACGTGGGCAATGACAGTGAGACCTGGAGGGGCGTGGTTGGGAGGAACGGCCCCCCCGATCTGAACTCGAATGGTGTTCTGTTGTTGGACTTCTGTGCTCGTCATGGATTGTCCATATCGAACACCATGTTCAGGCATAAGGGTGTTCATATGTGCACTTGGCACCAGGACACCCTAGGCCGCAGTTCGATGATCGACTTTGTCGTCGTTTCATCGGATCTGCGGCCGTATGTCTTGGACACTCGGGTGAGGAGAGGTGCGGAGCTGTCCACTGACCACTACCTGGTGGTGAGTTGGCTCCGGTGGTGGGGGAGAAAGCCGGTCAGACCTGGCAGGCCCAAACGTGTTGTGAGGGTCTGCTGGGAACGTCTGGCGGAATCCCCTGACTTTGAACACGTCCCGGGGGAGGTGGGGGACATGGAGTCTGAGTGGACTGTGTTCCGTGCCTCCATTGTCGAGGCGGCCGGTCGGAGCTGTGGCCGCAAGGTTGTCGGTGCCTGTCGCGGCGGCAACCCTCGTACCCGTTGGTGGACACCTTCGGTGAGGGATGCCGTCAGGCTGAAGAAAGAGTCCTACCGGGCCTTTTTGACCTGTGGGACTCCGGAAGCAGCTGATGGGTACCGGCAGGCGAAGCGGCATGCGGCTCGGGTGGTTGCTGAGGCAAAAACTCGGGCGTGGGAGGAGTTTGGAGAGGCCATGGAGAAAGACTTCCGTACGGCTTTGAGGCGATTCTGGTCCACCATCCGGCGTCTCAGGGGGGGGAAGCAGTACGGCACCAACACTGTTTATAGTGGGGATGGTGTGCTGCTGACTTCTACTCGGGACGTTGTGGGCCGGTGGGCAGAGTACTTCGAAGACCTCCTCAATCCCACCAACATGCCTTCTATTGAAGAAGCTGAGCCTGGGGACTCTGGGTTGGGCTCTCCAATCTCTGGGGACGAGGTCGCCGAGGTGGTTGAGTAGCTCCTCGGTGGCAAGGCTCCGGGGGTGGATGAGATCCGCCCGGAGTTCCTTAAGGCTCTGGATGTTGTAGGGTTGTGTTGGCTGACGCGACTCTGCAATATCGCATTGACATCGGGGGCAGTTCCCCTGGACTGGCAGACCGGGGTGGTGGTCCCCCTGTTCAAAAAGGGGGACCGGAGGGTGTGCTCCAATTATAGAGGGGTCACACTCTTAAGCCTCCCTGGCAAGGTCTATTCAGGGGTCCTGGAGAGGAGGGTCCGTCGGATAGTCGAACCTCGGATCCAGGAAGAGCAGTGTGGTTTTCGTCCTGGTCGTGGGAACACTGGACCAGCTCTACACCCTCGGCAGGGTCCTGGAGGGTGCATGGGAGTTCGCCCAACCAGTCTACATGTGTTTTGTGGACTTGGAGAAGGCGTTTGACCGTGTCCCTCGGGGAGCCCTGTGGGGGGTTTTCCGGGAGTATGGGGTACCGGGCCCTTTGATACGGGCTGTCAGGTCCCTGTATGACCGGTGTCAGAGTCTGGTCCGCATTGCCGGCAGTAAGTCGGGCTCGTTTCCGGTGAGAGTTGACTCCGCCAGGGCTGCCCTTTGTCACCGATTCTGTTCATTATTTTCATGGACAGAATTTCTAGGCGCAGCCAAGATGTTGAGGGGATCCGATTTGGTGGCCTTAGGATCTCATCTCTGCTTTTTGCAGATGATGTGGTCCTTTTGGCTTCATCAGATCGTGATCTGCAGCTCTCGCTGGAGCGGTTTGCAGCCGAGTGTGAAGCGGCCGGGATGGGTATCAGTGCCTCCAAATCCGAGGCCATGGTCTTGAGCCGGAAAAGGGTAGAGTGCCTTCTCCGGGTCAGGGGGGGTGTCCTGCCCCAAGTGGAGGAGTTCAAGTATCTCGGGATCTTGTTCACGAATGAGGGAAGAAGGGAGCGGGAGATCGACAGGCGGATTGGCGCAGCGTCTGCTGTCAAGCAGGCGCTGTACCGGCCCGTCGTGGTGAAGAGAGAGCTGAGCCAAAAAGCTAAGCTCTCGAGTTACCGGTCGATCTACGTTCCCACCCTCATCTATGGTCATGAGCTTTGGGTCATGACCGAAAGAAAGAGATCGCGGATACAAGCGGCCGAAATGGGTTTTCTCCGTAGGGTGGCTGGGCTCTCCCTTAGAGATAGGGTGAGAAGCTCAGTCATCCGGGAGGGAGTCAGAGTAGAGCCGCTGCTCCTTCACATCGAGAGGAGCCAGTTGAGGTGGCTCGGGCATCTGGCCAGGATGCCTCCTGGACGCCTCCCTGGTGAGGTGTTCCGGGCACGTCCCACCGGGAGGAGGCCCCGGGGAAGACCCAGGACACGCTGGAGGGACTATGTCTCTCGGCTGGCCTGGGAACGCCTCGGGATTCCCCCGGAGGAGCTAGAAGAAGTGGCTGGGGAGAGGGAAGTCTGGGCCTCCCTTCTGAAGTTGCTACCCCCGCGACCCGACCTTGGATAAGCGGAAGAATATGGATGGATGGATGGATGGATGGATGGATGTTTTCCCTTAACATACAATTACCCAGTAATATTTTTAATTTACTGTCTACTTAATATCTTTTTATACAAAAACACGGTGGACCGCCTCGGCGCCCCGCCCACCGGGCTTAGCAAGTTTTCTGGGGGAAACCCTGCAGTCTACCCACGTCTCTTGGAAAAAACTGTGTGAAAAATAGACACTTGCTTTTTTCTCCCTTTCTCTCTTGTTTTGGAAACCTGACTTTACTTCATGGTAATTACTTCTATTCCACCAAACAGGAATTGGCTTTAACTTCTGTCAAGAAGGTTTGGTTTCTGCCAAAACTTTATCAATGGAGCTGAACTGAGCCTGACTGAACATAATACAGAGTCTTTCTCAATGTTCTGCTTGGTGGCTATTTGCAGAATTGATTGGAATGCAAAGCGCCGATGGGTTTGTCATTGCAACATACGCCAGAGCTTTGTTGAGGCGCATGGGCCATTCGAGGTTGCTTACAACTTTAATTTTTGTTGCTACAGTAATAAAGAACAGATGTTTATGCAAATGAGGATCGGAATGAAGACATGAAACCAAAATCATCAACAGGGTTTAAAGTGCTCAGTTTCGTTTTTTAATGTGCATTAGAAAACAAGCTGCTCTATGCATTAAATGTTTTCAGCATAGAATTATGTATAAGACTCTAAGGAACTATAACAGGACTAAATCAAGCTGCTGTTTGAACTATTTTTGTCTTGGAGCCACTAGGTTTAATTATCGCCATCTCGCTGTCTCGCCTGGAGATCCATAGTATGTTTTGACTGATTTCTTGACCCCTTCCAGTCAGAAAGACTAAAGTGGTTAAGTACATTTTCATAATTATACATTTGTAATTTTAGTCTTTGGATCACTTGAAAAGGCTTTAAGTGATTAAAATCAATACTTCCTTCTTTTACTCATATTTAAAAGCTTTTGTTTTGTGTTTTGTGCAGATCTCTCACAGTGCTGGGTGTGTAAAGAGAAGGAGGTTCTCAATGAATTCAGCAACCAGGAGAGGAAGTCCACTTCAGATAAAGAAGAACCAGAACATCAAGAGTCCAAAGAGGAAGAGAAGCAACTCTGCATCAGTCAGGATGAAGAGCATCTTGTGCTGAAACAGGAGACTGATGACATTTTGGTGAATCCTCTTAATGTGCAAAGAATCCACAATGAAACAGAACCACAGAGGAACCAACTCATCTCTCATGGCTCTGCTGAGGATGAGAACCAGGATCAGGAAGGCAGCAATTCTGAAGACCCAGGAAAAGAGAAAAAGGAAGAACAGAAACAGAAGGAGAGATATGAGAAAATCAAAGAGCAGAAAAGCAGAACTGACACTGAAAAGCAAAAAAAGCACAAGAAAGCTCACGCAGAGCAAAAATTATATTCTTGTAAATTTGTGATAAAACATTTTCTGGAAACCGTAACTTGATGGTACACATGAAAACTCACACAGGAGAAAAACCTTTCACTTCTTCAATCTGTGGAAACGTTTCAAACAAAAAAGACATTTAACTCAGCACATGAGAATTCACACAGGTGAGAAGCCTTTCTCATGTGGGAGCTGTGGAAAAAGTTTCAACGATAAAGGCCAATTAAATGTACATATGAGAATTCACACAGGTGAGAAGCCTTTCTCATGTGGGACCTGTGGAAAATGTTTTACCCATAAAAACACTTTGAATGTTCATATGAGAATTCACACAGGTGAGAAGCCTTTCTGCTGTGGGACTTGTGGAAAGAGTTTCACCCAAAAGGGCAGTTTAGATGTTCACATGAGAATTCACAGAGGTGAGAAGCCTTTCTCCTGTGGAACCTGTGGAAAAGGTTTCTCTATAAAAAGTAATTTAAAGTTCATGTGAAAATTCACACTGGTGAGAAGCCTTTCTCATGTGGGAGCTGTGGAAAAAGTTTCACCTTGAAAACAATTTTAAATAATCATATGAGAAATCACACAGGTGAGAAGCCTTTCTCATGTGGGAGCTGTGGAAAAAGTTTCAACGATAAAGGCCAATTAAATGTACATATGAGAATTCACACAGGTGAGAAGCTTTTCTCCTGTGGGACTTGTGGAAAGAGTTTCACCCATAAGGGCAGTTTAGATGTTCACATGAGAATTCACAGAGGTGAAAAGCCTTTCTCCTGTGGGTCCTGTGGAAAGCGTTACAGTGAAAGAGGGAAGTTAACTCAGCACATGAGAATTCACACAGGTGAGAAGCCTTTCTCCTCTGGAACCTGTGGAAAAGGTTTCTCTATAAAAAGTAATTTAAAAGTTCATGTGAAAATTCACACTGGTGAGAAGCCTTTCTCTTGTGGGACTTGTGGAAAGAGTTTCACCCATAAGGGCAGTTTAGATGTTCACATGAGAATTCACAGAGGTGAGAAGCCTTTCTCCTGTGGGTCCTGTGGAAAGCGTTACAGTGAAAGAGGGAAGTTAGCTCAGCACATGAGAATTCACACAGGTGAGAAGCCTTTCTCCTGTGGAACCTGTGGAAAAGGTTTCTCTATAAAAAGTAATTTAAAAGTTCATGTGAAAATTCACACTGGTGAGAAGCCTTTCTCATGTGGGAGCTGTGGAAAATGTTTTACCCATAAATACACTTTGAATGTTCATATGAGAATTCACACAGGTGAGAAGCCTTTCTGCTGTGGGACTTGTGGAAAGAGTTTCACCCAAAAGGGCAGTTTAGATGTTCACATGAGAATTCACAGAGGTGAGAAGCCTTTCTCCTGTGGGTCCTGTGGAAAGCGTTACAGTGAAAGAGGGACGTTAACTCAGCACATGAGAATTCACACAGGTGAGAAGCCTTTCTCCTGTGGAACCTGTGGAAAAGGTTTCTCTATAAAAAGTAATTTAAAAGTTCATGTGAAAATTCACACTGGTGAGAAGCCTTTCTCTTGTGGGACTTGTGGAAAGAGTTTCACCCATAAGGGCAGTTTAGATGTTCACATGAGAATTCACAGAGGTGAGAAGCCTTTCTCCTGTGGGTCCTGTGGAAAGCGTTACAGTGAAAGAGGGAAGTTAACTCAGCACATGAGAATTCACACAGGTGAGAAGCCTTTCTCCTGTGGAACCTGTGGAAAAGGTTTCTCTATAAAAAGTAATTTAAAAGTTCATGTGAAAATTCACACTGGTGAGAAGCCTTTCTCATGTGGGAGCTGTGGAAAATGTTTTACCCATAAATACACTTTGAATGTTCATATGAGAATTCACACAGGTGAGAAGCCTTTCTGCTGTGGGACTTGTGGAAAGAGTTTCACCCAAAAGGGCAGTTTAGATGTTCACATGAGAATTCACAGAGGTGAGAAGCCTTTCTCCTGTGGGTCCTGTGGAAAGCGTTACAGTGAAAGAGGGACGTTAACTCAGCACATGAGAATTCACACAGGTGAGAAGCCTTTCTCCTGTGGAACCTGTGGAAAAGGTTTCTCTATAAAAAGTAATTTAAAAGTTCATGTGAAAATTCACACTGGTGAGAAGCCTTTCTGTTGTGGGACTTGTGGAAAGAGTTTCACCCATAAGGGCAGTTTAGATGTTCACATGAGAATTCACAGAGGTGAGAAGCCTTTCTCCTGTGGGACTTGTGGAAAGCGTTACAGTGAAAGAGGGAAGTTAACTCAGCACATGAGAATTCACACAGGTGAGAAGCCTTTCTCCTGTGGAACCTGTGGAAAAGGTTTCTCTATAAAAAGTAATTTAAAAGTTCATGTGAAAATTCACACTGGTGAGAAGCCTTTCTCATGTGGGAGCTGTGGAAAATGTTTTACCCATAAATACACTTTGAATGTTCATATGAGAATTCACACAGGTGAGAAGCCTTTCTGCTGTGGGACTTGTGGAAAAAGTTTCTCTCGAAAAGATAAATTAAATAATCATATGAAAATTCACACAAGTGAGAAACCCTTCTCTTGTGGGACTTGTGGAAAGAGTTTCACCCATAAGGGCAATTTAGATGTTCACATGAGAGTTCACACAGGTGAGAAGCCTTTCTCTTGTGGTACTTGTGGAAAAATTTTCTCTCGAAAAGATAAATTAAATAATCATATGAAAATTCACACAAGTGAGAAACCCTTCTCTTGTGGGACATGTGGAAAAAGTTTCACCTCGAAAACAACTTTACATAGTCATATGAGAATTCACACAGGTAGAAGCCTTTCTCCTGTGGAACCTGTGGAAAAAGTTTCTCTAAAAAAGTTTCATTTAAATGTTCACATGAGAATTCACACAGGTGAGAAGCCTTTCTCTTGTGGTACATGTGGAAAAAGTTTCACCTTGAAAACAACTTTAAATAATCATATGAGAATTCACACAGGTGAGAAGCCTTTCTCTTGTGCAACCTGTGGAAAAAGTTACAGTGACAGAAGGACTTTAATTCAGCACATGAGAATTCACACAGGTGAGAAGCCTTTCTCTTGTGGTACATGTGGAAAAAGTTTCACACTGGAAAACAACTTTAAATAATCATATGAGAATTCACACAGGTAGAAGCCTTTCTCATGTGGGACCTGTGGAAAATGTTTTACCCATAAAAACACTTGAATGTTCATATGAGAATTCACACAGGTGAGAAGCCTTTCTGCTGTGGGACTTGTGGAAAGAGTTTCACCCAAAAGGGCAGTTTAGATGTTCACATGAGAATTCACAGAGGTGAGAAGCCTTTCTCCTGTGGAACCTGTGGAAAAGGTTTCTCTATAAAAAGTAATTTAAAAGTTCATGTGAAAATTCACACTGGTGAGAAGCCTTTCTCATGTGGGAGCTGTGGAAAAAGTTTCACCTTGAAAACAATTTTAAATAATCATATGAGAAATCACACAGGTGAGAAGCCTTTCTCATGTGGGAGCTGTGGAAAAAAGTTTCAACGATAAAGGCCAATTAAATGTACATATGAGAATTCACACAGGTGAGAAGCTTTTCTCCTGTGGGACTTGTGGAAAGAGTTTCACCCATAAGGGCAGTTTAGATGTTCACATGAGAATTCACAGAGGTGAAAAGCCTTTCTCCTGTGGGTCCTGTGGAAAGCGTTACAGTGAAAGAGGGAAGTTAACTCAGCACATGAGAATTCACACAGGTGAGAAGCCTTTCTCCTCTGGAACCTGTGGAAAAGGTTTCTCTATAAAAAGTAATTTAAAAGTTCATGTGAAAATTCACACTGGTGAGAAGCCTTTCTCTTGTGGGACTTGTGGAAAGAGTTTCACCCATAAGGGCAGTTTAGATGTTCACATGAGAATTCACAGAGGTGAGAAGCCTTTCTTCCTGTGGGTCCTGTGGAAAGCGTTACAGTTGAAAGAGGGAAGTTAACTCAGCACATGAGAATTCACACAGGTGAGAAGCCTTTCTCCTGTGGAACCTGTGGAAAAGGTTTTCTCTATAAAAAGTAATTTAAAAGTTCATGTGAAAATTCACACTGGTGAGAAGCCTTTCTCATGTGGGAGCTGTGGAAAATGTTTTACCCATAAATACACTTTGAATGTTCATATGAGAATTCACACAGGTGAGAAGCCTTTCTGCTGTGGGACTTGTGGAAAGAGTTTCACCCAAAAGGGCAGTTTAGATGTTCACATGAGAATTCACAGAGGTGAGAAGCCTTTCTCCTGTGGGTCCTGTGGAAAGCGTTACACAGTGAAAGAGGGACGTTAACTCAGCACATGAGAATTCACACAGGTGAGAAGCCTTTCTCCTGTGGAACCTGTGGAAAAGGTTTCTCTATAAAAAGTAATTTAAAAGTGTCATGTGAAAATTCACACTGTGAGAAGCCTTTCTCCTGTGGTGCAAGTTCGTTTGTCTGAGTGACGATGGTCCATACATGTTTGATCATTGAGTTTTAGAGTTTATTGTTGTGGTTTTTATGTAAAATTGTATTTTTTGCTGTTGTTGTGACCTAACGATACAACTATTATTTGTTTTATCTCTTAATTCCCCGTCCTTATTGTATAATCATACACAATGGCATAGCAATAATATTGTTCATTAAATATATTCAAGAAAAACAAACACATTTCACAAACCTGGGTTATTGTATTGTTGTATTTCAGTGTTGTCTCTAAACATTGCTTTGGACTTTTGTGAAGGTCTGGATACTGAATTGTAGCTTTTTTTGCTTGTTTCTTTCCTTTCACAGCCCATACCATGGCGCTTCCAGCAGATGGATCCCCAATGTTGGAGGGCACATCCAGATAATGGTAAGGATCACGGTAAGTTGTGGTCAAATGAAGCCGAGGAAGACGAGGTAGGTAATGCCGGTACTGCCGGCTCTAGTTGTAGTTCTTTCTACTAGCTCTAGTGGTAACTCTTCTACCAGCTCAAGTGACGACGAGGGCTGATAACGAAGACCAGATGACTTTACGTCCGACTTTGTTTTGTCAAGGTCATTGTAGGAAAGCTTCAACAGTCATTGAAACATCACAATTCGACGGGTTGTTCAGCGGGGCGCCGCTAAGAGTAGTTCAACAGTGGACCGTGCCAGTGCTGCGTCACAGCTGCTTGAGATTCTTCCCCAAAATTTCAAATACAAACAAGACATCGGGGTAGCTCAGAAGCCTCAAGAAGACAAGGCTCCCTGTACTTCACTTGAATTTCGCATCTGGACTTGACAAACAGGAAGAGCCCATTTTGCGTCCAGAGAACCCCAGACCTATCGGTACCTCGCAACATCATCAGGTAGGTTTGGAAGAGGACGGGGCTTCTTTGACTTCCGGCCGCGCCAGGAGCACTACACAGAAGGTGGATTCTGCGACGGAACACGACCCACCATCAAAGCTTAGTTTTGGTACAGTGCTTCCTTCCAGCTTTAAATTCACATGTGGACTTGACAAACCAGAAGAGCCCATTTTGTGTCCAGAGGACTCCACTCCTATCAGTGCCTCGCCACAACCTCTGGCAGGTTGGAGAAATTTAGTGGCTTCTTGTACTTCCGGCCGTGCCAAGAGAACGGCAAAGAAGTTGGATGATGTGAAGGAGGATGACCCACCATCAAAGCCTAGTTTTGGTACAGCGCTTCCTTCCAGCTTTGAAGTCACATCTGAACTTGACAAACCAGAAGAGCCCATTTTGCATCCAGAGGACTCCAGTTCTGTCAGTGCCTCGCCACAACCTCTGGCAGGTTGGAGAAATTTAGTGACTTTTTGCCGCGCCATTAGAATTCCAAAGAAGGTGAATGATGCGAAGGAGGATGACACACCATCAAAGCCTAGTGATCAGGTAGGTTCGAAAGAGGACGTGACTCATGCGACATCTGTGACTGGCATAAACGGAAAGAGGACCAGGGACACTGTTGCTAAAGAGGAGCCCCCAGCCAAGAGGAGTAAGGACACTCTTGCTGAAAAGGAGCTCCCTGCCAAGAAGACCAGGGACAGTGTTACTGAAGTGAAACTCCCAGCCAAGAGGACCAGGAATAGTGATGATGCTAGACAGGAGCCCTCTGCCAAGAAGACCAGGGACAGCGTTACTGAAGTGAAACTCCCAGCCAAGAGGACCAGGAATAGTGATGATGCTGGACAGGAGCCCTCTGCCAAGAGGATCAGGGAGAATCAAACTGAATATGTGCTCCCCTCCAAGAGGACCAGGGACAGTGTTGCTGAAGAGGAGCCCCCAGCCAAGAGGACTAGAGACACTGTTGCTAAAGAGGAGCTCCCAGCCAAGACGGCACAGTGGTATAATGAAGATCCCATTTGGGATGAGGTCCTTCAAAGTATCGGCAGAAGGATGGCATGGAGATATGGTAAAGAATGGGAGGACGAGCCCATTCCGTCAACCCCTCTGTTCATTCCATACCGAAAGACAGACCATGAAGATCCTATTCTATTATCCCCTGTCCTCAGTCCCTCCCCAAGGACAGCGTGTGAGGATCCTGGTCTGTCATCCCCTGTCCTCAGTCCCTCAGCAAGGACGTCGTGTGAGGATCCTGGTCTCTCATCCCCTGTCCTCAGTCCCTCACCAAGGACGTCGTGTGGGGATCCTGGTCTGTCATCCCCTATCGTCAGTCCCTCACCAAGGACGTCGTGTGGGGATCCTGGTCTGTCATCCCCTGTCCTCAGTCCCTCATATAGAATGGCGCGTAAACTTCCTGTTTTGTTATCCCCTAT
The DNA here is from genome assembly GCF_003331165.1 of Xiphophorus hellerii. Lineage (NCBI taxonomy): Eukaryota > Metazoa > Chordata > Actinopteri > Cyprinodontiformes > Poeciliidae > Xiphophorus > Xiphophorus hellerii. The sequence continues at coordinate 25,862,509 of NC_045681.1, forward strand.
CCACAGTCCCTCACCAAGGACAGCGTGTGAGGATCCTGGTCTGTCATCCCCTGTCCTCAGTCCCTCATATAGAATGGCGCGTAAACTTCCTGTTTTGTTATCCCCTATCCACAGTCCCTCACCAAGGACGTCGTGTGGGGATCCTGGTCTGTCATCCCCCGTCCTCAGTCCCTCGTATAGAATGGCGCATAAACTTCCTGTTTTGTTATCCCCTATCCACAGTCCCTCACCAAGGACAGCGTGTGAGGATCCTGGTCTGTCATCCCCTGTCCTCAGTCCCTCATATAGAATGGTGCGTAAACTTCCTGTTTTGTTATCCCCTATCCACAGTCCCTTACGAGGGACGATGCAAGAGGATCCTTTTCTCTCATCCCCTGACATCAGTCCTTCACCATCAACACACCGTGAAAATCCAACTTTGTCATCCCCTGACTTCCGTTTCCGGATGGAGACTGAAAAGGACAAAGAAGAGGAACCAACACCTTCAACATCTGGTGGAATGACAGCAAGAGCGAGTTCCAGACACGTGTGGTTTAGACCTCGCTACGTTTTAAGTGACTCTGATTAGATTGGGATCCGTAAAAACTGAAGACCTATTTGGGAAGTCACATTAGGACATCATCATTTCTCTGTTTTTTGGGGTTTTTTAAAATTAAAGCCAATGGGTTTCTAGCAAGCCCGTGGAAGCCTTACGTAGCGCCTTGCACCGGGGCTGTTCTTTATCCCGCTGCTAGATGTAGCATTTTAGATGGTGAGGATCCTGGCAGGTCTGAGGAAGCCTTAGGTAGCGCCTTGCACCGGAGTTTTCTTCATCTTTGCGATTTCTTCTCAACTCCCCCATGTTTCAGGGTGAAATAGCGGTTCTTCCCCACGCTGTGCTCTCCGATATAGTAAATTGTTCTATCCTGTTCCTCCACTAATCCAGTCTCCAAGTTTTTAATCTTTCAGGTTTTAGCTGCTCATCGCTGGATCCTTTCGTCGTCGTCCATGTGGTTCCTGTCCTTCTGGACCCCTTGTTTTTCACGCTGCTCGTACGTTTTTCCACATTCACATGATACTGCTTGCCTCCTGCTGGTGGTGGGGACCATCAGCTTTACTAAATAAAAGTAGAAATAGAAATTCACTATTAGTAATTTAGAAACTGTTCAACCATGTAGAGTTAAAGTTTACATTAAGTAAGGAATGCTTGCCTGACAACATGTTGTATTAGAAACCAAATTAAAGCATCAGGACAATAAGAAATTAGAAGACAAAGGAGAACATAGACAGAATTTATGATTGAAGGATTTAATTAAAAGTTTTTATTCAGAGAGACACTAGAGAACAGGATCGGAGGAAAGGAAATGGAGAGCATGTGGAGTAAAGTTTTATGTAGATAAACTATTAATCTCATGAAACAAATAGTTTATATGGCTAACAGCATGTTCATGTGTTGCAACACAGCAAAATCACAGAAGATGAATAGACATTAAAAAAATACCAAACTAGTCTCTGGTTCGGGTTCAGACTTCTCAGATCTCTGATTCTCTGGTCGTCCCAGGTTGGATCTCCTCCGCCTGTAATCCTCCACCTTCAGCACCACCAGTCAGGTGGAGGAAGATATGAGAACCCAGTTGACAAAAAAAGTAAGAAACTTATTTTCATTTTAAATATGGAAGAAATTGAGGTCAAATTTCAATATTGTTCTTCCTTCTGTCCACGTATATTCTATTTGTTAACCCTGTTGTCTTTTCTCTGGATTTCATTTCTACATCAACTCATGTCACATGACATGAGTTGACCAACAACAGCAGAAGACCAGCTCCGCCTGTAATCCTCCTCCTTCAACACCACCAGTCAGGTGGAGGAAGATAAGAGAACCCAGTTGACTAAAAAAAGTAAGAACATTTATATCTACACAACATGATTAATCATTTCAAATATAGCTGCGGAGAGCTGAACTGAAAGTTAGAAACTGTCTGCTGTCCATGCATATTTTCCTCCTTCACTTTATCTTCTCTCTTTATTTCATTTCTCTGTGAACTCATGTGATGACTGGAGTTGACCAACAATTAAAGCAGAAGACCTGCTCCACCTGCTGATCTACTGGTTGTAACAGCTTGTGGGAAAGGTGAGGACATGATGATGACTTTGATCAGAAAATCTCTTTCAATAATCTGTCATTTAGACAGAGATTAAGGAATGTGTGTCTGATCATGTGATGATTCCCCAGCATCACTGGACCAATCAGGCGAGAGAAGACAGAGAGGACTGAGGACTGAAACGAAAATACTCTGCCTGCCAAAAAAGGTAGACGATCCAGTGGCCCCAGGTTTACACACCATCTGTTGGTACTAAATACATTTTTTACAACCTTAACTTTTCTATAGTTGAGATTATTTTCTTAATTATTCAAGAATTGAAACCTTGGTTTTCCTTCCTGTTAGATCATATAAGCAAATAAAAGAAACAAATTTTAATGTGCAAAAAGTTGATTTACAGTGAGCAACGCTACAACACTTTTACACATACAGTGCAGTAAACAATTCTCATTAAATTCCCCCCCGTTGTGACAGGTTTGAGGCAGACCGACCGCTGGGGAGATGGACCTCAGCTGACACCATTACTCTGGATGTAACAGGTAGGTGAGCAGAAACTGAAGCTGCTGAGACATCTCAGAAAAGTTTCAGCATTTAATAACGTGCGTTGGACTTTGCGTTTCTCAAGTTTGTTCTTCTGTTTCCTTAGCTCGACTCTGCTGTCAAAACATCAATGACTCGAGAAGCGGACAGCGAGATTTCTGGTGCCTGGCTGGAGACGAGATTCTGATTATTCAAGAGCCAAAACAAAATGTCAGAATAAATAGTTAGAAGGCAGATTTGTTTTCTATTTGTTGTTGTTTTTATTATTAATGCTCCACGACACAAAATGTATCACTGCTGTAACTCTTGAGTTTAATAAAATGTTCTTCTTTCAATCTGTTATTTCTGCTGTCATTTTTTTTTTTACCATAATCATTTGTGGAAACATTATATATTAAAGGAACGCCCACATTTTTAATAGAACTTCATGACTGATCAAAGCACAAACTGGAGAACAGGATTAAAAGAAATTTATTTTTTTAGTAAGTGTTAATTAATTTGTAGTTACATCAATACAAAATTCACATCTTAAGAACTAACACAAGCCAGTCACACTGAAGAAGTATCCTGATGTTGACCTTCGACCCTTAGCTTCAACTGATTCACTGAAAGGTTGGGTAGAAATGTTACCCAGAGAACGCTCTTTTTCCTTCGTGGATTACACATTTTTCAATTTCCCAGAGGAAAATCCATATCTTTGTGCAACAGATTTATTTATTTGTTTTTTGACTCGTTTAGTTTCTAAATTGAAACTTTTATAAGCAGTGACAAGTGGGTTGTTTCAAGGACAAACAACCCACACAAAAAAACGAGTTCTCGTTTTTTTGTGTTTAAATGTTATGTAAGGCAGCACACGCGTGTCACCCAATTACTTTGTGTGGCTCTAATTACATGCAGGTACAACGATGAGATGCTGGTTTTTGTAAGGGTTTTTTTTTGCCACAGCAAGAAGGATGTGAGGCTTCAGGTTCAGTGCAGAATTCAGTTTTATTTGAAAGTACGAGCTTTTGACCAAAACAGCTCTGGATATGAAGACTAAATAGAAACAAAAGGGAAAAAGTTATTTAAAAACCTGGATGTTATTCAGAATTAGATATTTTTTTTAAATTAACATATTTTTCTGTTTTTTTGTTTGTTTGTTTCAAATGTTTTTGCAAAGTATTTTTCTGAAGCTGATTATGTAATTTGGATCAATAAAGTATTTTTGAATTGAATTTTTCTTCCAATCCATGTTTTGTGACAGAGAGAAGTTTTCTCATTTATAGGTCCGAAACTGACATAGTTAAGAATGAAAGCAGAAATATAATGTCACACCAGTCGTGTAAGTTTTAAAAATGTCATTGGGGCGTGCTGTGGTGGCGCAGGGGTTAAGCACAACCCACATATAGAGGCCTTAGTCGTCGACGCGGCTGTCGCAGGTTCGATTCCCTGCCTGGCGACCTTTGCCGCATGTCTTCCCCCTTCTCTCATTACCCTCTTTCCTATCAATTCTCTGTCAAATAAAGGTCACTATAGCCAATAAAATCTTTAAAAAAAGGGGCGTGCTGTGGTGGCGCAGGGGGTTAGCACGCCCCACGCTTGGAGGCTTTAGTCCTCGGCGCGGACTTCGCGGGTTCGACTCCCGGTCCCGACGACCTTTGCTGCATGTCTTCCCCCCTCTCCTCACCCTCCTTCCTGTCTGCCTACTGTAGAAAAAATACGAGCCACTAGCGCAGCAAAAACTCTTTGGAGAAAAAAAAAAAAAATTTAAGTCATTACACTAGTTGGCCAGTAGGTGGCAGCATACGGAGTGATAAACAAGATAACGCGATACTTGTATTATCTGCGTTATTTGTGGTCCAAGTTCTCTCACGCGCCAGTGCGTGCGTTCGTCAATGAATGTCATGGAAACGACGTTAGCGTCCTCAAGCCTATAAATGACGCTGACCTTCTGAGTTCTTTCCCCTTTGCGACGGGACTTTTGAGAGAGACGCCTGAAGGAGCCTTTACAGCCTCGGAAGGTTTGAGCTTGTTGAAAAGTCTGCTGTGCAAAACTTGCTAAAGAAGCACTTGCTGAAATACGCACTTGCTGAAGAAGCCCGTGGATAACAAACCTGCGACAGACGGTTCCTGACCAGAAGAAGAAGAAGAAGGAGGAGGAGGAGGACCAACAGGGTGACCAGCTGGAAGGTTAAAATCATTCTTCTATTATTTTTAATAAACGAAAGCAAATTATTACTAAGATATTAGTGACTTGTTTAGTTTATTTTGTGTTTGTGTGTGTTTTAAAGAAATACTGACTGCTGTAGAAAAAAAAGACAAGTAGCATTCTTTGCTAGCATAGATGTTCTTAACTAATGAGCCTTTTTCTGAACTGAATTTCGCTGGAAATGTCAGGAATGTTAAACTGTGGTGTAGTGAGTCAATAAATATATGTATTTTACTTAATTATAGTCAAATTAGTTAAATTAACGACAAATGTCTCGAAAATGATCTTGGTTTTTGACCGTTATTTTTTGAAAAATGCCATGATAAACATTCCGTTTCCATGGATACGATAAATGAAATACGTTAAATATTTAATATTATTTTTGAAAAAACATTCAAAAAAATAGAATTTACTTTTATAATAGCCTATATTTTAATTGTTTAATTTAATTATTTCTTTCAAGAAAGGGACATGTTGATCTGATTTGTATTATAATTTTTTTGCATAGCCAGGATACATGAATTGATTTGAAAAAACAACAATGGTGATATTTAATCTAAGAGTATCAGGTTTGCTGACTTTGGTGTCCAATTCTTTGAAATTTTGATGACTTCTTTGAAATATATAGCTTTAATAGGTCTCTTGCATTTGTGGGGTGAAACAAATTTGTGAGTTAATTTAAATAGTTTTGTGACTTATGTGTTAGCTTATTGACATTTGTGGATAAATGTCTGGGATATTAACACTGGTGTTTGAGAAAACTGTTGTGCTTGTTTGGGGAAAAAAAACAAACGGTAAGATTTCTGTCCAATTTTTTGAAAAATGCCCGGACAAACACACGTGGTTTCCATGGTAATCACATCAGACTAGCGGCTTATTAGGACACTCGAAGACGCTTTACATAAAATTTCCATTCATGCACACGTTCACACACTGAAGATAATAAGCTAATGGATTGTACCCACCGATGTTATGTCATGCCAACAATAAACTCCAGCTAAAGGTGGGAGAAGTGTCTTGCTCAAGGACACAACGACAGAGGCGGACCATTGCAGGGCAAACTCCTACCACTGTCGCCCCAGTAATAAGCATTATAAGTGTGTGTGTGTGTGTGTGTGTTTGATTTTAACAAACAAAATAATGATTTCTTTGTAAAAAATCAGTTTTGATGACTTTGGTGTCCAATTTTTGGTAAACTGGATGGTTCTTTTTCATTTTTTTAAAAAAAGCCCAGAAAAACATATTTAGTTTCCATGGATACATTGGTGACATTATTTAAAATGACTTCAATAAAAAATTAAGAAACACTTTTCAAACGTGTGCCTCCTACTATCTAATGATAGACTTTAATATATGCGTTTAGTTTTATTACATGGTGAACTAAATTTAAAAGAAAAAAAACATTATTTGAGTTGGTTAAAGTCAGCTTTGATGTTCATTTTTGGAAACTACAACTCTGTCTAGGAAAATATAATTAGCATTTTTGGGGTGCAACGTATTTGTGAGTTAATTGAATTTGTTTTGTGATTTATATGCTGGTTATTTGAAATTCTGGAAAATGTCAGTAATGCTGACTGGAGTTGTTTTGGTTTGAAAGAAGGTTTGGAACCAGCTTTTTGAAAAATGTTTGTCGTCTCCATGGATACATTGATTAAACAATAACACACAACTTTATTCTTAGAAAAAGTCTTTAAAGAACAATCAATGTGTGCCTGTTGATTTCACAAAGTAACTAAATTATTTAGTTTATTGTAATTACTTAAGACCAGGAAAACCAGTGTTTTGCTCCATTGCATTTTAGTGACGTATCATTTTCAGAAGTTAGTTGAATGTTAACAGTGAATGTTAAAATTCATTAGAAACACATTGATCTCGGTTTCAGTGAATCCAGTTGTGATTACTTCGTTACTTAACATTTTTGGTGAGAATGTGGGGGTTTAACACTGCTTATGTGGTTTAAAAAGTTACTTCTGGTTTTAGAAGATCGGTTTTGATTTATTCAGATCTTTGGAATAAGAAGTCAGTGCCTGGACCAGGTTTCAGAAAATGCCTCAAAAACACATTTGGTCTCCTTGGATACGTTGCTTGAAATAAAACCTTAATGCTTGAATATTAGAAAAGTTTTTAGATATATATTTCTCCTGAACTATTTCTAAGTAGTTTAGGTTTAAACTTATTATTGTTTAGTTTTATTTTTCTAAGAAAGAGGAGTTTTGAATAATTAGTTGTTTATGAAATGCTGTGTTGGTCATTTGCATATTTGGAGCTGTAATATATTTTCACGCTGATTACGTTTTCAGAAAGAGTCGGCAATATTAATAGTGGTGTGGTGATTGGAAAACATTTTATTGTAGTTTGAGAGGATTACTTTTAGAGAATCCATTTTGTTGATGTTTTTGTCTCCATGGAGATGGTAATATTGAAAGAAGCATTTGGAGAAATATAATTGTGTGAACATTCATCTGAGTTTCTTGCTGGGTTGTGTGCAGCCATGATCTTCAGACTGATGTAATGAATTTCATAACACTACCTTCAACCATAACTGACCCATTTGGAGTAATATTAACATGTGATAATAAGACTTTGAGGCATCATGCACACATAAGGGATGCAGATTATTATTTTAATTATTTTATCTCCAGACAAAATATAATGGCCATTTTAACACTGGATATGGATTTCTAAAAAAATAAGCAATATTATTTTTGTAGGAGGGAACCCCTGGAAACGGAGGAAGGGCTACTTATGTCGGCCTGTTTATTTAGATCCCCAATCTTTAAACTTAATTAATTTTACAGGTGTACATTTCTGCTGTTGGCTATATGTGGGAGTATGAAGGTAGTACTGATGGGGTGTCAGACTAGCTGTCTTTGTGATTGTGAAAAATTGTGGAGCTCAAAGGAATTTAGTTTGATTTACTACAATTAACATTTTGGTAATTTACAAATGCTATTAGAAACATATATTTTTAAACTTTGATACTTTTAAATATTAAAATTGTGTAAGCAGTGATTTAAGTGTAATAATTATGAATGGATAACATATCTTATCCCTGGCTATTGTTAAGAATGATAAATTGTACCTGAGCATCAAAGATTTGTGAGGATGGGTTGTTATATAAGGGTAAACTGAGTAACTTGTTGCAGTTTTATTTTATTCACACTAATGGAATAATATTAGATTACAGGTGTTTCATTAGCTATTAAGACATCCTAAACACACTTTATAGCTCTTTAATTTATGTTTCCAAATGTTTAAGAGTTTATGGTTAGGGGTGAATTACCAATAAGTCTAAATTTGATTTGTTGTCTCTAATGACTGATTGGTACCAAGGTGAAGCTGCAAGTTCGTTTGTCTGAGTGACGATGGTCCATACATGTTTGATCATTGAGTTTTAGAGTTTATTGTTGTGGTTTTTATGTAAAATTGTATTTTTTGCTGTTGTTTGTGACTAACGATAAACTATATTTGTTTTATCTCTTAATTCCCGTCCTTATTGTATAATCATACACAATGGCATAGCAATAATATTGTTCATTAAATATATTCAAGAAAAACAAACACATTCACAAACCTGGGTTATTGTCCATCCATCCATCCATCCATCTTCTTCCGCTTATCCGAGGTCGGGTCGCGGGGGTAGCAGCTTCAGAAGGGAGGCCCAGACTTCCCTCTCCCCAGCCACTTCTTCTAGCTCCTCCGGGGGAATCCCGAGGCGTTCCCAGGCCAGCCGAGAGACATAGTCCCTCCAGCGTGTCCTGGGTCTTCCCCGGGGCCTCCTCCCGGTGGGACGTGCCCGGAACACCTCACCAGGGAGGCGTCTAGGAGGCATCCTGACCAGATGCCCGAGCCACCTCAACTGGCTCCTCTCGATGTGAAGGAGCAGCGGCTCTACTCTGAGTCCCTCCCGGATGACTGAGCTTCTCACCCTATCTCTAAGGGAGAGCCCAGCCACCCTACGGAGAAAACCCATTTCGGCCGCTTGTATCCGCGATCTCGTTCTTTCGGTCATGACCCAAAGCTCATGACCATAGATGAGGGTGGGAACGTAGATCGACCGGTAAATCGAGAGCTTCGCTTTTTGGCTCAGCTCTCTCTTCACCACGACGGACCGGTACAGCGCCCGCTTGACAGCAGACGCTGCGCCAATCCGCCTGTCGATCTCCCGCTCCCTTCTTCCCCCATTCGTGAACAAGATCCCGAGATACTTAAACTCCTCCACTTGGGGCAGGACACCCCCCCTGACCCGGAGAAGGCACTCTACCCTTTTCCGGCTCAAGACCATGGCCTCGGATTTGGAGGCACTGATCCTCATCCCGGCCGCGTCACACTCGGCTGCGAACCGCTCCAGCGAGAGCTGCAGATCACGATCTGATGAAGCCAAAAGGACCACATCGTCTGCAAAAAGCAGAGATGAGATCCTAAGGCCACCAAATCGGATCCCCTCAACACCTTGGCTGCGCCTAGAAATTCTGTCCATGAAAGTGATGAACAGAATCGGTGACAAAGGGCAGCCCTGGCGGAGTCCAACTCTCACCGGAAACGAGCCCGACTTACTGCCGGCAATGCGGACCAGACTCTGACACCGGTCATACAGGGACCTGACAGCCCGTATCAAAGGGCCCGGTACCCCATACTCCCGGAGAACCCCCCACAGGGCTCCCCGAGGGACACGGTCGAACGCCTTCTCCAGGTCCACAAAACACATGTAGACTGGTTGGGCGAACTCCCATGCACCCTCCAGGACCCTGCCGAGGGTGTAGAGCTGGTCCAGCGTTCCACGACCAGGACGAAAACCACACTGCTCTTCCTGAATCCGAGGTTCGACTATCCGACGGACCCTCCTCTCCAGGACCCCTGAATAGACCTTGCCAGGGAGGCTTAAGAGTGTGACCCCTCTATAATTGGAGCACACCCTCCGGTCCCCCTTTTTGAACAGGGGGACCACCACCCCAGTCTGCCAATCCAGGGGAACTGCCCCCGATGTCCATGCGACATTGCAGAGTCGCGTCAACCAACACAACCCTACAACATCCAGAGCCTTAAGAAACTCCGGGCGGATCTCATCCACCCCCGGGGCCCTGCCACCGAGGAGCTTTTTAACCACCTCGGCGACCTCGTCCCCAGAGATTGGAGAGCCCAACCCAGAGTCCCCAGGCTCCGCTTCCTCAGTGGAAGGCATGTTGGTGGGATTGAGGAGGTCTTCGAAGTACTCTGCCCACCGGCCCACAACGTCCCGAGTAGAGGTCAGCAGCACACCATCCCCACTATAAACAGTGTTGGTGCTGCACCGCTTCCCCCCCCTGAGACGCCGGATGGTGGACCAGAACCGCCTCGAAGCCGTACGGAAGTCTTTCTCCATGGCCTCTCCAAACTCCTCCCACGCCCGGGTTTTTGCCTCAGCAACCGCCCGAGCCGCATGCCGCTTCGCCCGCCGGTACCCATCAGCTGCTTCCGGAGTCCCACAGGCCAAAAAGGCCCGATAGGACTCCTTCTTCAGCCTGACGGCATCCCTCACCGAAGGTGTCCACCAGCGGGTTCGAGGGTTGCCGCCGCGACAGGCACCGACAACCTTGCGGCCACAGCTCCGATCGGCCGCCTCGACAATGGAGGCACGGAACACGGTCCACTCAGACTCCATGTCCCCCACCTCCCCCGGGACGTGTTCGAAGTTTTGCCGGAGATGGGAGTTAAAGCTCCGTCTCACAGGGGATTCCGCCAGACGTTCCCAGCAGACCCTCACAACACGTTTGGGCCTGCCAGGTCTGACCGGCTTTCGCCCCCACCACCGGAGCCAACTCACCACCAGGTAGTGGTCAGTGGACAGCTCCGCACCTCTCTTCACCCGAGTGTCCAAGACATACGGCCGCAGATCCGATGAAACGATGACAAAGTCGATCATCGAACTGCGGCCTAGGGTGTCCTGGTGCCAAGTGCACATATGGACACCCTTATGCTGGGTTATTGTATTGTTGGTATTTCAGTGTTGTCTCTAAACATTGCTTTGGACTTTTGTGAAGGTCTGGATACTGAATTGTAGCTTTTTTTGCTTTGTTTCTTTCCTTCACAGCCCATACCATGGCGCTTCCAGCAGATGGATCCCCAATGTTGGAGGGACATCCAGATAATGGTAAGGATCACGGTAAGTTGTGGTCAAATGAAGCCGAGGAAGACGAGGTAGGTAATGCCGGTACTGCCGGCTCTAGTTGTAGTTCTTCTACTAGCTCTAGTGGTAACTCTTCTACCAGCTCAAGTGACGACGAGGCTGATAACGAAGACCAGGATGACTTTAAGTCCCGACTTTGTTTTGTCAAGGTCATTGTAGGAAAGCTTCAACAGTCATTGAAACATCACAATTCGACGGTTGTTCAGCGGGGCGCCGCTAAGAGTAGTTCAACAGTGGACCGTGCCAGTGCTGCGTCACAGCTGCTTGAGATTCTTCCCCAAAATTTCAAATACAAACAAGACATCGGGGTAGCTCAGAAGCCTCAAGAAGACAAGGCTCCCTGTACTTCACTTGAATTCGCATCTGGACTTGACAAACAGGAAGAGCCCATTTTGCGTCCAGAGAACCCCAGACCTATCGGTACCTCGCAACATCATCAGGTAGGTTTGGAAGAGGACGGGGCTTCTTTGACTTCCGGCCGCGCCAGGAGCACTACACAGAAGGTGGATTCTGCGACGGAACACGACCCACCATCAAAGCTTAGTTTTGGTACAGTGCTTCCTTCCAGCTTTAAATTCACATGTGGACTTGACAAACCAGAAGAGCCCATTTTGTGTCCAGAGGACTCCACTCCTATCAGTGCCTCGCCACAACCTCTGGCAGGTTGGAGAAATTTAGTGGCTTCTTGTACTTCCGGCCGTGCCAAGAGAACGGCAAAGAAGTTGGATGATGTGAAGGAGGATGACCCACCATCAAAGCCTAGTTTTGGTACAGCGCTTCCTTCCAGCTTTGAAGTCACATCTGAACTTGACAAACCAGAAGAGCCCATTTTGCATCCAGAGGACTCCAGTTCTGTCAGTGCCTCGCCACAACCTCTGGCAGGTTGGAGAAATTTAGTGACTTTTTGCCGCGCCATTAGAATTCCAAAGAAGGTGAATGATGCGAAGGAGGATGACACACCATCAAAGCCTAGTGATCAGGTAGGTTCGAAAGAGGACGTGACTCATGCGACATCTGTGACTGGCATAAACGGAAAGAGGACCAGGGACACTGTTGCTAAAGAGGAGCCCCCAGCCAAGAGGAGTAAGGACACTCTTGCTGAAAAGGAGCTCCCTGCCAAGAAGACCAGGGACAGTGTTACTGAAGTGAAACTCCCAGCCAAGAGGACCAGGAATAGTGATGATGCTAGACAGGAGCCCTCTGCCAAGAAGACCAGGGACAGCGTTACTGAAGTGAAACTCCCAGCCAAGAGGACCAGGAATAGTGATGATGCTGGACAGGAGCCCTCTGCCAAGAGGATCAGGGAGAATCAAACTGAATATGTGCTCCCCTCCAAGAGGACCAGGGACAGTGTTGCTGAAGAGGAGCCCCCAGCCAAGAGGACTAGAGACACTGTTGCTAAAGAGGAGCTCCCAGCCAAGACGGCACAGTGGTATAATGAAGATCCCATTTGGGATGAGGTCCTTCAAAGTATCGGCAGAAGGATGGCATGGAGATATGGTAAAGAATGGGAGGACGAGCCCATTCCGTCAACCCCTCTGTTCATTCCATACCGAAAGACAGACCATGAAGATCCTATTCTATTATCCCCTGTCCTCAGTCCCTCCCCAAGGACAGCGTGTGAGGATCCTGGTCTGTCATCCCCTGTCCTCAGTCCCTCAGCAAGGACGTCGTGTGAGGATCCTGGTCTCTCATCCCCTGTCCTCAGTCCCTCACCAAGGACGTCGTGTGGGGATCCTGGTCTGTCATCCCCTATCGTCAGTCCCTCACCAAGGACGTCGTGTGGGGATCCTGGTCTGTCATCCCCTGTCCTCAGTCCCTCATATAGAATGGCGCGTAAACTTCCTGTTTTGTTATCCCCTATCCACAGTCCCTCACCAAGGACAGCGTGTGAGGATCCTGGTCTGTCATCCCCTGTCCTCAGTCCCTCATATAGAATGGCGCGTAAACTTCCTGTTTTGTTATCCCCTATCCACAGTCCCTCACCAAGGACGTCGTGTGGGGATCCTGGTCTGTCATCCCCCGTCCTCAGTCCCTCGTATAGAATGGCGCATAAACTTCCTGTTTTGTTATCCCCTATCCACAGTCCCTCACCAAGGACAGCGTGTGAGGATCCTGGTCTGTCATCCCCTGTCCTCAGTCCCTCATATAGAATGGTGCGTAAACTTCCTGTTTTGTTATCCCCTATCCACAGTCCCTTACGAGGGACGATGCAAGAGGATCCTTTTCTCTCATCCCCTGACATCAGTCCTTCACCATCAACACACCGTGAAAATCCAACTTTGTCATCCCCTGACTTCCGTTTCCGGATGGAGACTGAAAAGGACAAAGAAGAGGAACCAACACCTTCAACATCTGGTGGAATGACAGCAAGAGCGAGTTCCAGACACGTGTGGTTTAGACCTCGCTACGTTTTAAGTGACTCTGATTAGATTGGGATCCGTAAAAACTGAAGACCTATTTGGGAAGTCACATTAGGACATCATCATTTCTCTGTTTTTTGGGGTTTTTTAAAATTAAAGCCAATGGGTTTCTAGCAAGCCCGTGGAAGCCTTACGTAGCGCCTTGCACCGGGGCTGTTCTTTATCCCGCTGCTAGATGTAGCATTTTAGATGGTGAGGATCCTGGCAGGTCTGAGGAAGCCTTAGGTAGCGCCTTGCACCGGAGTTTTCTTCATCTTTGCGATTTCTTCTCAACTCCCCCATGTTTCAGGGTGAAATAGCGGTTCTTCCCCACGCTGTGCTCTCCGATATAGTAAATTGTTCTATCCTGTTCCTCCACTAATCCAGTCTCCAAGTTTTTAATCTTTCAGGTTTTAGCTGCTCATCGCTGGATCCTTTCGTCGTCGTCCATGTGGTTCCTGTCCTTCTGGACCCCTTGTTTTTCACGCTGCTCGTACGTTTTTCCACATTCACATGATACTGCTTGCCTCCTGCTGGTGGTGGGGACCATCAGCTTTACTAAATAAAAGTAGAAATAGAAATTCACTATTAGTAATTTAGAAACTGTTCAACCATGTAGAGTTAAAGTTTACATTAAGTAAGGAATGCTTGCCTGACAACATGTTGTATTAGAAACCAAATTAAAGCATCAGGACAATAAGAAATTAGAAGACAAAGGAGAACATAGACAGAATTTATGATTGAAGGATTTAATTAAAAGTTTTTATTCAGAGAGACACTAGAGAACAGGATCGGAGGAAAGGAAATGGAGAGCATGTGGAGTAAAGTTTTATGTAGATAAACTATTAATCTCATGAAACAAATAGTTTATATGGCTAACAGCATGTTCATGTGTTGCAACACAGCAAAATCACAGAAGATGAATAGACATTAAAAAAATACCAAACTAGTCTCTGGTTCGGGTTCAGACTTCTCAGATCTCTGATTCTCTGGTCGTCCCAGGTTGGATCTCCTCCGCCTGTAATCCTCCACCTTCAGCACCACCAGTCAGGTGGAGGAAGATATGAGAACCCAGTTGACAAAAAAAGTAAGAAACTTATTTTCATTTTAAATATGGAAGAAATTGAGGTCAAATTTCAATATTGTTCTTCCTTCTGTCCACGTATATTCTATTTGTTAACCCTGTTGTCTTTTCTCTGGATTTCATTTCTACATCAACTCATGTCACATGACATGAGTTGACCAACAACAGCAGAAGACCAGCTCCGCCTGTAATCCTCCTCCTTCAACACCACCAGTCAGGTGGAGGAAGATAAGAGAACCCAGTTGACTAAAAAAAGTAAGAACATTTATATCTACACAACATGATTAATCATTTCAAATATAGCTGCGGAGAGCTGAACTGAAAGTTAGAAACTGTCTGCTGTCCATGCATATTTTCCTCCTTCACTTTATCTTCTCTCTTTATTTCATTTCTCTGTGAACTCATGTGATGACTGGAGTTGACCAACAATTAAAGCAGAAGACCTGCTCCACCTGCTGATCTACTGGTTGTAACAGCTTGTGGGAAAGGTGAGGACATGATGATGACTTTGATCAGAAAATCTCTTTCAATAATCTGTCATTTAGACAGAGATTAAGGAATGTGTGTCTGATCATGTGATGATTCCCCAGCATCACTGGACCAATCAGGCGAGAGAAGACAGAGAGGACTGAGGACTGAAACGAAAATACTCTGCCTGCCAAAAAAGGTAGACGATCCAGTGGCCCCAGGTTTACACACCATCTGTTGGTACTAAATACATTTTTTACAACCTTAACTTTTCTATAGTTGAGATTATTTTCTTAATTATTCAAGAATTGAAACCTTGGTTTTCCTTCCTGTTAGATCATATAAGCAAATAAAAGAAACAAATTTTAATGTGCAAAAAGTTGATTTACAGTGAGCAACGCTACAACACTTTTACACATACAGTGCAGTAAACAATTCTCATTAAATTCCCCCCCGTTGTGACAGGTTTGAGGCAGACCGACCGCTGGGGAGATGGACCTCAGCTGACACCATTACTCTGGATGTAACAGGTAGGTGAGCAGAAACTGAAGCTGCTGAGACATCTCAGAAAAGTTTCAGCATTTAATAACGTGCGTTGGACTTTGCGTTTCTCAAGTTTGTTCTTCTGTTTCCTTAGCTCGACTCTGCTGTCAAAACATCAATGACTCGAGAAGCGGACAGCGAGATTTCTGGTGCCTGGCTGGAGACGAGATTCTGATTATTCAAGAGCCAAAACAAAATGTCAGAATAAATAGTTAGAAGGCAGATTTGTTTTCTATTTGTTGTTGTTTTTATTATTAATGCTCCACGACACAAAATGTATCACTGCTGTAACTCTTGAGTTTAATAAAATGTTCTTCTTTCAATCTGTTATTTCTGCTGTCATTTTTTTTTTTACCATAATCATTTGTGGAAACATTATATATTAAAGGAACGCCCACATTTTTAATAGAACTTCATGACTGATCAAAGCACAAACTGGAGAACAGGATTAAAAGAAATTTATTTTTTTTAGTAAGTGTTAATTAATTTGTAGTTACATCAATACAAAATTCACATCTTAAGAACTAACACAAGCCAGTCACACTGAAGAAGTATCCTGATGTTGACCTTCGACCCTTAGCTTCAACTGATTCACTGAAAGGTTGGGTAGAAATGTTACCCAGAGAACGCTCTTTTTCCTTCGTGGATTACACATTTTTCAATTTCCCAGAGGAAAATCCATATCTTTGTGCAACAGATTTATTTATTTGTTTTTTGACTCGTTTAGTTTCTAAATTGAAACTTTTATAAGCAGTGACAAGTGGGTTGTTTCAAGGACAAACAACCCACACAAAAAAACGAGTTCTCGTTTTTTTGTGTTTAAATGTTATGTAAGGCAGCACACGCGTGTCACCCAATTACTTTGTGTGGCTCTAATTACATGCAGGTACAACGATGAGATGCTGGTTTTTGTAAGGGTTTTTTTTTGCCACAGCAAGAAGGATGTGAGGCTTCAGGTTCAGTGCAGAATTCAGTTTTATTTGAAAGTACGAGCTTTTGACCAAAACAGCTCTGGATATGAAGACTAAATAGAAACAAAAGGGAAAAAGTTATTTAAAAACCTGGATGTTATTCAGAATTAGATATTTTTTTTAAATTAACATATTTTTCTGTTTTTTTGTTTGTTTGTTTCAAATGTTTTTGCAAAGTATTTTTCTGAAGCTGATTATGTAATTTGGATCAATAAAGTATTTTTGAATTGAATTTTTCTTCCAATCCATGTTTTGTGACAGAGAGAAGTTTTCTCATTTATAGGTCCGAAACTGACATAGTTAAGAATGAAAGCAGAAATATAATGTCACACCAGTCGTGTAAGTTTTAAAAATGTCATTGGGGCGTGCTGTGGTGGCGCAGGGGTTAAGCACAACCCACATATAGAGGCCTTAGTCGTCGACGCGGCTGTCGCAGGTTCGATTCCCTGCCTGGCGACCTTTGCCGCATGTCTTCCCCCTTCTCTCATTACCCTCTTTCCTATCAATTCTCTGTCAAATAAAGGTCACTATAGCCAATAAAATCTTTAAAAAAAGGGGCGTGCTGTGGTGGCGCAGGGGGTTAGCACGCCCCACGCTTGGAGGCTTTAGTCCTCAGGCGCGGACTTCGCGGGTTCGACTCCCGGTCCCGACGACCTTTGCTGCATGTCTTCCCCCCTCTCCTCACCCTCCTTCCTGTCTGCCTACTGTAGAAAAAATACGAGCCACTAGCGCAGCAAAAACTCTTTGGAGAAAAAAAAAAAAATTTAAGTCATTACACTAGTTGGCCAGTAGGTGGCAGCATACGGAGTGATAAACAAGATAACGCGATACTTGTATTATCTGCGTTATTTGTGGTCCAAGTTCTCTCACGCGCCAGTGCGTGCGTTCGTCAATGAATGTCATGGAAACGACGTTAGCGTCCTCAAGCCTATAAATGACGCTGACCTTCTGAGTTCTTTCCCCTTTGCGACGGGACTTTTGAGAGAGACGCCTGAAGGAGCCTTTACAGCCTCGGAAGGTTTGAGCTTGTTGAAAAGTCTGCTGTGCAAAACTTGCTAAAGAAGCACTTGCTGAAATACGCACTTGCTGAAGAAGCCCGTGGATAACAAACCTGCGACAGACGGTTCCTGACCAGAAGAAGAAGAAGAAGGAGGAGGAGGAGGACCAACAGGGTGACCAGCTGGAAGGTTAAAATCATTCTTCTATTATTTTTAATAAACGAAAGCAAATTATTACTAAGATATTAGTGACTTGTTTAGTTTATTTTGTGTTTGTGTGTGTTTTAAAGAAATACTGACTTCTGTAGAAAAAAAAGACAAGTAGCATTCTTTGCTAGCATAGATGTTCTTAACTAATGAGCCTTTTTCTGAACTGAATTTCGCTGGAAATGTCAGGAATGTTAAACTGTGGTGTAGTGAGTCAATAAATATATGTATTTTACTTAATTATAGTCAAATTAGTTAAATTAAATGTCTCGAAAATGATCTTGGTTTTTGACCGTTATTTTTTGAAAAATGCCATGATAAACATTCCGTTTCCATGGATACGATAAATGAAATACGTTAAATATTTAATATTATTTTTGAAAAAACATTCAAAAAAATAGAATTTACTTTTATAATAGCCTATATTTTAATTGTTTAATTTAATTATTTCTTTCAAGAAAGGGACATGTTGATCTGATTTGTATTATAATTTTTTTGCATAGCCAGGATACATGAATTGATTTGAAAAAACAACAATGGTGATATTTAATCTAAGAGTATCAGGTTTGCTGACTTTGGTGTCCAATTCTTTGAAATTTTGATGACTTCTTTGAAATATATAGCTTTAATAGGTCTCTTGCATTTGTGGGGTGAAACAAATTTGTGAGTTAATTTAAATAGTTTTGTGACTTATGTGTTAGCTTATTGACATTTGTGGATAAATGTCTGGGATATTAACACTGGTGTTTGAGAAAACTGTTGTGCTTGTTTGGGGAAAAAAAACAAACGGTAAGATTTCTGTCCAATTTTTTGAAAAATGCCCGGACAAACACACGTGGTTTCCATGGTAATCACATCAGACTAGCGGCTTATTAGGACACTCGAAGACGCTTTACATAAAATTTCCATTCATGCACACGTTCACACACTGAAGATAATAAGCTAATGGATTGTACCCACCGATGTTATGTCATGCCAACAATAAACTCCAGCTAAAGGTGGGAGAAGTGTCTTGCTCAAGGACACAACGACAGAGGCGGACCATTGCAGGGCAAACTCCTACCACTGTCGCCCCAGTAATAAGCATTATAAGTGTGTGTGTGTGTGTGTGTGTTTGATTTTAACAAACAAAATATGATTTCTTTGTAAAAAATCAGTTTTGATGACTTTGGTGTCCAATTTTTGGTAAACTGGATGGTTCTTTTTCATTTTTTTAAAAATAGCCCAGAAAAACATATTTAGTTTCCATGGATACATTGGTGACATTATTTAAAATGACTTCAATAAAAAATTAAGAAACACTTTTCAAACGTGTGCCTCCTACTATCTAATGATAGACTTTAATATATGCGTTTAGTTTTATTACATGGTGAACTAAATTTAAAAGAAAAAAAACATTATTTGAGTTGGTTAAAGTCAGCTTTGATGTTCATTTTTGGAAACTACAACTCTGTCTAGGAAAATATAATTAGCATTTTTGGGGTGCAACGTATTTGTGAGTTAATTGAATTTGTTTTGTGATTTATATGCTGGTTATTTGAAATTCTGGAAGATGTCAGTAATGCTGACTGGAGTTGTTTTGGTTTGAAAGAAGGTTTGGAACCAGCTTTTTGAAAAATGTTTGTCGTCTCCATGGATACATTGATTAAACAATAACACACAACTTTATTCTTAGAAAAAGTCTTTAAAGAACAATCAATGTGTGCCTGTTGATTTCACAAAGTAACTAAATTATTTAGTTTATTGTAATTACTTAAGACCAGGAAAACCAGTGTTTTGCTCCATTGCATTTTAGTGACGTATCATTTTCAGAAGTTAGTTGAATGTTAACAGTGAATGTTAAAATTCATTAGAAACACATTGATCTCGGTTTCAGTGAATCCAGTTGTGATTACTTCGTTACTTAACATTTTTGGTGAGAATGTGGGGGTTTAACACTGCTTATGTGGTTTAAAAAGTTACTTCTGGTTTTAGAAGATCGGTTTTGATTTATTCAGATCTTTGGAATAAGAAGTCAGTGCCTGGACCAGGTTTCAGAAAATGCCTCAAAAACACATTTGGTCTCCTTGGATACGTTGCTTGAAATAAAACCTTAATGCTTGAATATTAGAAAAGTTTTTAGATATATATTTCTCCTGAACTATTTCTAAGTAGTTTAGGTTTAAACTTATTATTGTTTAGTTTTATTTTTCTAAGAAAGAGGAGTTTTGAATAATTAGTTGTTTATGAAATGCTGTGTTGGTCATTTGCATATTTGGAGCTGTAATATATTTTCACGCTGATTACGTTTTCAGAAAGAGTCGGCAATATTAATAGTGGTGTGGTGATTGGAAAACATTTTATTGTAGTTTGAGAGGATTACTTTTAGAGAATCCATTTTGTTGATGTTTTTGTCTCCATGGAGATGGTAATATTGAAAGAAGCATTTGGAGAAATATAATTGTGTGAACATTCATCTGAGTTTCTTGCTGGGTTGTGTGCAGCCATGATCTTCAGACTGATGTAATGAATTTCATAACACTACCTTCAACCATAACTGACCCATTTGGAGTAATATTAACATGTGATAATAAGACTTTGAGGCATCATGCACACATAAGGGATGCAGATTATTATTTTAATTATTTTATCTCCAGACAAAATATAATGGCCATTTTAACACTGGATATGGATTTCTAAAAAAATAAGCAATATTATTTTTGTAGGAGGGAACCCCTGGAAACGGAGGAAGGGCTACTTATGTCGGCTTGTTTATTTAGATCCCCAATCTTTAAACTTAATTAATTTTACAGGTGTACATTTCTGCTGTTGGCTATATGTGGGAGTATGAAGGTAGTACTGATGGGGTGTCAGACTAGCTGTCTTTGTGATTGTGAAAAATTGTGGAGCTCAAAGGAATTTAGTTTGATTTACTACAATTAACATTTTGGTAATTTACAAATGCTATTAGAAACATATATTTTTAAACTTTGATACTTTTAAATATTAAAATTGTGTAAGCAGTGATTTAAGTGTAATAATTATGAATGGATAACATATCTTATCCCTGGCTATTGTTAAGAATGATAAATTGTACCTGAGCATCAAAGATTTGTGAGGATGGGTTGTTATATAAGGGTAAACTGAGTAACTTGTTGCAGTTTTATTTTATTCACACTAATGGAATAATATTAGATTACAGGTGTTTCATTAGCTATTAAGACATCCTAAACACACTTTATAGCTCTTTAATTTATGTTTCCAAATGTTTAAGAGTTTATGGTTAGGGGTGAATTACCAATAAGTCTAAATTTGATTTGTTGTCTCTAATGACTGATTGGTACCAAGGTGAAGCTGCAAGTTCGTTTGTCTGAGTGACGATGGTCCATACATGTTTGATCATTGAGTTTTAGAGTTTATTGTTGTGGTTTTTATGTAAAATTGTATTTTTTGCTGTTGTTTGTGACTAACGATAAACTATATTTGTTTTATCTCTTAATTCCCGTCCTTATTGTATAATCATACACAATGGCATAGCAATAATATTGTTCATTAAATATATTCAAGAAAAACAAACACATTCACAAACCTGGGTTATTGTATTGTTGGTATTTCAGTGTTGTCTCTAAACATTGCTTTGGACTTTTGTGAAGGTCTGGATACTGAATTGTAGCTTTTTTTGCTTTGTTTCTTTCCTTCACAGCCCATACCATGGCGCTTCCAGCAGATGGATCCCCAATGTTGGAGGGACATCCAGATAATGGTAAGGATCACGGTAAGTTGTGGTCAAATGAAGCCGAGGAAGACGAGGTAGGTAATGCCGGTACTGCCGGCTCTAGTTGTAGTTCTTCTACTAGCTCTAGTGGTAACTCTTCTACCAGCTCAAGTGACGACGAGGCTGATAACGAAGACCAGGATGACTTTAAGTCCCGACTTTGTTTTGTCAAGG
The DNA here is from genome assembly GCF_003331165.1 of Xiphophorus hellerii. Classification (NCBI taxonomy): domain Eukaryota; kingdom Metazoa; phylum Chordata; class Actinopteri; order Cyprinodontiformes; family Poeciliidae; genus Xiphophorus; species Xiphophorus hellerii. Next base: position 25,884,085 of record NC_045681.1, read on the forward strand.
TCATTGTAGGAAAGCTTCAACAGTCATTGAAACATCACAATTCGACGGTTGTTCAGCGGGGCGCCGCTAAGAGTAGTTCAACAGTGGACCGTGCCAGTGCTGCGTCACAGCTGCTTGAGATTCTTCCCCAAAATTTCAAATACAAACAAGACATTGGGGTAGCTCAGAAGCCTCAAGAAGACAAGGCTCCCTGTACTTCACTTGAATTCGCATCTGGACTTGACAAACAGAAGAGCCCATTTTGCTGTCCAGAGAACCCCAGACCTATCGGTACCTCGCAACATCATCAGGTAGGTTTGGAAGAGGACGGGGCTTCTTTGACTTCCGGCCGCGCCAGGAGCACTACACAGAAGGTGGATTCTGCGACGGAACACGACCCACCATCAAAGCTTAGTTTTGGTACAGTGCTTCCTTCCAGCTTTAAATTCACATGTGGACTTGACAAACCAGAAGAGCCCATTTTGTGTCCAGAGGACTCCACTCCTATCAGTGCCTCGCCACAACCTCTGGCAGGTTGGAGAAATTTAGTGGCTTCTTGTACTTCCGGCCGTGCCAAGAGAACGGCAAAGAAGTTGGATGATGTGAAGGAGGATGACCCACCATCAAAGCCTAGTTTTGGTACAGCGCTTCCTTCCAGCTTTGAAGTCACATCTGAACTTGACAAACCAGAAGAGCCCATTTTGCATCCAGAGGACTCCAGTTCTGTCAGTGCCCCGCCACAACCTCTGGCAGGTTGGAGAAATTTAGTGACTTTTTGCCGCGCCATTAGAATTCCAAAGAAGGTGAATGATGCGAAGGAGGATGACACACCATCAAAGCCTAGTGATCAGGTAGGTTCGAAAGAGGACGTGACTCATGCGACATCTGTGACTGGCATAAACGGAAAGAGGACCAGGGACACTGTTGCTAAAGAGGAGCCCCCAGCCAAGAGGAGTAAGGACACTCTTGCTGAAAAGGAGCTCCCTGCCAAGAAGACCAGGGACAGTGTTACTGAAGTGAAACTCCCAGCCAAGAGGACCAGGAATAGTGATGATGCTAGACAGGAGCCCTCTGCCAAGAAGACCAGGGCCAGCGTTACTGAAGTGAAACTCCCAGCCAAGAGGACCAGGAATAGTGATGATGCTGGACAGGAGCCCTCTGCCAAGAGGATCAGGGAGAATCAAACTGAATATGTGCTCCCCTCCAAGAGGACCAGGGACAGTGTTGCTGAAGAGGAGCCCCCAGCCAAGAGGACTAGAGACACTGTTGCTAAAGAGGAGCTCCCAGCCAAGACGGCACAGTGGTATAATGAAGATCCCATTTGGGACGAGGTCCTTCAAAGTATCGGCAGAAGGATGGCATGGAGATATGGTAAAGAATGGGAGGACGAGCCCATTCCGTCAACCCCTCTGTTCATTCCATACCGAAAGACAGACCATGAAGATCCTATTCTGTTATCCCCTGTCCTCAGTCCCTCCACCAGGACGTCGTGTGAGGATCCTGGTCTCGTCATCCCCTGTCCTCAGTCCCTCACCAAGGACGTCGTGTGAGGATCCTGGTCTCTCATCCCTGTCCTCAGTCCCTCACCTAAGGACGTCGTGTGAGGGATCCTGGTCTCCTCATCCCCTGTCGCATCCACAGTCCCTCACAAGGACAGTCGTGTGAGGGATCCTGGTCTGTCATCCCCTGTCCTCAGTCCCTCATATAGAATGGCGCGTAAACTTCCTGTTTTGTTATCCCCTATCCACAGTCCCTCACAAGGACAGTCGTGTGAGGGATCCTGGTCTTTCATCCCCGTCCTCAGTCCCTCAGTATAGAATGGCGCGTAAACTTCCTGTTTTGTTATCCCCTATCCACAGTCCCTCACCAAGGACAGTCGTTGGAGGATCCTGGTCTGTCATCCCCTTGTCCCTCAGTCCCTCGATATAGAATGGCGCGTAAACTTCCTGTTTTGTTATCCCCTATCCACAGTCCCTCACCAAGGACAGCGTGTGAGGATCCTGGTCTGTCATCCCTGTCCTCAGTCCCTCATATAGAATGGCGCGTAAACTTCCTGTTTTGTTATCCCCTATCCACAGTCCCTCACCAAGGACGTCGTGTGGGGATCCTGGTCTGTCATCCCCCGTCCTCAGTCCCTCGTATAGAATGGCGCGTAAACTTCCTGTTTTGTTATCCCCTATCCACAGTCCCTCACCAAGGACAGCGTGTGAGGATCCTGGTCTGTCATCCCCCTGTCCTCAGTCCCTCATATAGAATGGTGCGTAAACTTCCTGTTTTGTTATCCCCTATCCACAGTCCCTTACGAGGGACGATGCAAGAGGATCCTTTTCTTTCATCCCCTGACGTCAGTCCTTCACCATCAACACACCGTGAAAATCCAACTTTGTCATCCCCTGACTTCCGTTTCCGGATGGAGACTGAAAAGGACAAAGAAGAGGAACCAACACCTTCAACATCTGGTGGAACGACAGCAAGAGCGAGTTCCAGACACGTGTGGTTTAGACCTCGCTACGTTTTAAGTGACTCTGATTAGATTGGGATCCGTAAAAACTGAAGACCTATTTGGGAAGTCACATTAGGACATCATCATTTCTCTGTTTTTTGGGGTTTTTTAAAATTAAAGCCAATGGGGTTTCTAGCAAGCCCGTGGAAGCCTTACGTAGCGCCTTGCACCGGGGCTGTTCTTTATCCCGCTGCTAGATGTAGCATTTTAGATGGTGAGGATCCTGGCAGGTCTGAGGAAGCCTTAGGTAGCGCCTTGCACCGGAGGTTTCTTCATCTTTGCGATTTCTTCTCAACTCCCCCATGTTTCAGGGTGAAAATAGCGGTTCTTCCCCACGCTGTGCTCTCCGATATAGTAAATTGTTCTATCCTGTTCCTCCACTAATCCAGTCTCCAAGTTTTAATCTTTCAGGTTTTAGCTGCTCATCGCTGATCCTTTCGTCGTCGTCCATGTGGTTCCTGTCCTTCTGGACCCCTTGTTTTTCACGCTGCTCGTACGTTTTTCCACATTCACATGATACTGCTTGCCTCCTGCTGGTGGTGGGGACCATCAGCTTTACTAAATAAAAGTAGAAATAGAAATTCACTATTAGTAATTAGAAACTGTTCAACCCATGTAGAGTTAAAGTTTACATTAAGTAAGGAATGCTTGCCTGACAACATGTTGTATTAGAAACCAAATTAAAGCATCAGGACAATAAGAAATTAGAAGACAAAGGGAGAACATAGACAGAATTTATGATTGAAGGATTTAATTAAAAGTTTTATTCAGAGAGACACTAGAGAACAGGATCGGAGGAAAGGAAATGGAGAGCAATGTGGAGTAAAGTTTTATGTAGATAAACTATTAATCTCATGAAACAAATAGTTTATATGGCTAACAGCATGTTCATGTGTTGCAACACAGCAAAATCACAGAAGATGAATAGACATTAAAAAAATACCAACTAGTCTCTGGTTCGGGTTCAGACTTCTCAGATCTCTGATTCTCTGGTCGTCCCAGGTTGGATCTCCTCCGCCTGTAAATCCTCCACCTTCAGCACCACCAGTCAGGTGGAGGAAGATAAGAGAACCCAGTTGACAAAAAAAGTAAGAAACTTATTTTCATTTTAAATATGGAAGAAATTGAGGTCAAATTTCAAAATTGTTCTTCCTTCTGTCCCACGTATATTCTATTTGTTAACCCTGTTGTCTTTTCTCTGGATTTCATTTCTACATCAACTCATGTCACATGACATGAGTTGACCAACAATTAAAGCAGAAGACCAGCTCCGCCTGTAATCCTCCTCCTTCAACACCACCAGTCAGGTGGAGGAAGATAAGAGAACCCAGTTGACTAAAAAAGTAAGAACATTTATATCTACACAACATGATTAATCATTTCAAATATAGCTGCGGAGAGCTGAACTGAAAGTTAGAAACTGTCTGCTGTCCATGCATATTTTCCTCCTTCACTTTATCTTCTCTCTTTATTTCATTTCTCTGTGAACTCATGTGATGACTGGAGTTGACCAACAATTAAAGCAGAAGACCTGCTCCACCTGCTGATCTACTGGTTGTAACAGCTTGTGGGAAAGGTGAGGACATGATGATGACTTTGATCAGAAAATCTCTTTCAATAATCTGTCATTTAGACAGAGATTAAGGAATGTGTGTCTGATCATGTGATGATTCCCCAGCATCACTGGACCAATAGGAGTCTTTATGAATGTTCATGACTGTTGTCATGAAGTGTCATTCGGTAAATAATGACACTTTTAATGCAAAGCTGCATTAAAAGTGCCAACTTCGCATTATTTTGAAAATAAAGTCACTTTAATGCAAGGTTGGCACTTTTAATGGACTTTCACTGCAACTTCTAGAGCAACTTTGCATTAAAAGTGTCATAATAATAACATTAAAAGACAAGGACAGAACTGTATTAAATTGAATATATATATATAATGATGACATTAAAAGTGTCATTATTTCGACACTTTAATGTCATAATTAAAAGTGTGAGGCCTTTTAATTATGACAATTAAAATGAAAAGGCCTCACACCATATATATATATTAATGTCATTATATACAGTGTATGTATATATATATATACTGTATATATATATAATGACATTAAAAGTGTCATTATTACGACACTTTTAATGTCATATTTAATAGTGTGAGGCATTTTAATTATGACAATTAAAATTAAAAGGCCTCACACCTTATATAATATAATATATATATATAATATATATATATATAATATAATATATATATAATTCATTATATAATAGTATGTATATATATATACTGTATATATATATAATGACATTAAAATTGTCATTATTATGACACTTTTAATGTCATAATTAAAAGTTTGAGGCCTTTAATTATGACAATTAAAATTAAAAGGCCTCACACCTTATATATATTATTATATATTAATATTATATATATATATTATTAATAATATATATTATATATTATATTTATTATAATATATATATATACGTATATATATATATATATATATATATCTCTATCTCTCTATCTATATCTCTATATCTATCTCTATAATATATATATATATATATATATTATATATATACTGTACATAATGACATTAAAATTGTCATTATTATGACACTTTTAATGTCATAATTAAAAGTTTGAGGCCTTTAATTATGACAATTAAAATTAAAAGGCCTCACACCTTATATATATTAAGTTATGAAGCCTAGGCGCAAATTCAAACTGGAAGACTCTTTTATCCCCACCGGGACCCGTTAATTGAAGCGACCTGCCCACAATCGTCGACCTATCAACGCCGGACCAAGCCACGTCACGTCCAATCACCGACCAAGTCCCAGCTGATAAGGACCTTCATCCGTGGTGTCCTTCGCTCTCCAGCCGAGCTCAACCCACCACCACCCCTTGTCCTCCATTCGCCCGGTCCCGAGGCCCGCACCCTTCTTCAACCTTCACCACCAGTGCCGGGCCCCGGGAGATGACGTTCCTAACAGCATCGGGGATGCTCATCTGAAGCCTATCGCTAACGCTGCGATAACCGTTATCCCCAGCCGGGGCCCGAGCGCCAAAGACTTTAAATTCTGTTTGTCAATAAACTCTTCTAATTGTCTTCTCATCTCCGTCTGAGTCTCTCCAGATTGAAATATATATATATATATAATGTCATTATATACAGTATGTATATATATATACACTGCCTGGCCAAAAAAAAGTCGCCACCTGGATTTAACTAAGCAAATAGGTACAAGCCTCCTATTGGATAAGTACTGCATAGGCGATTATCTTTCAGCTGGCAACAAGTTATTTAACCCCAGCTGATGCAATGAGTAACTCCTCATTTCTTAAACAACCATGTCAAAAGACACATCCTGTGGTCGTGGAAAAGACGTTAGTCTGTTTAAGAAGGGTCAAATCATTGGCATGCATCAAGCAGAGAAAATTTAAGGAGATTGCAGAAACTACTAGAATTGGGTTAAGAACTGTCCAACGCATCATTAAAAACTGGAAGGATGGAGGGGAACCATCGTCTTCCAGGAAGAAATGTGGTCGGAAAAAATCCTGAATGATCGTGATCGGCGATTACTTAAACGTTTGGTCAAATCAAATCGAAGAAAAACAACAGCAGAACTCAGGAGTATGTTTAATTGTGAACGCAAAAGCATTTCCACACGCACAATGCAAAGGGAACTCAAGGGGTTGGGATTGAACAGCTGTGTAGCCGTAAGAAAACCTCTAATCAGTAAGGCTAACCAGAAAAAAAGGCTTCAGTTTGCAAGGGAGCATAAAGATTGGACTCTGGAGGAATGGAAGAGGGTCATGTGGTCTGATGAGTCCAGATTTACCCTGTTCCAGAGTGATGGGCCATCAGGGTAAGAAGAGAGGCAGGTGAAGTGATGCACCCATCATGCCTAGTGCCTACTGTACAAGCCTGTGGGGGCAGTGCTATGATCTGGGGTTGCTGCAGTTGGTCAGGTCTAGGTTCAGCAACATTGTGTGCCCAAAGAATGAGGTCAGCTGACTACCTGAATATACTGAATGACCAGGTTATTCCATCAATGGATTTTGTCTTCCCAAATGGAACGGGCATATTCCAAGATGACAATGCCAGGATTCATCGGGCTCACATTGTGACAGAGTGGTTCAGGGAGCATGAGACATCTTTTTCACACATGGATTGGCCACCACAGAGTCCAGACCTTAACCCCATTGAGAATCTTTGGGATGTGCTGGAGAAGGCTTTGCGCAGTGGTCAGACTCTCCCATCATCAATACAAGATCTTGGTGAAAGATTAATGTGTAACACAGTAGAGAAGGGTATTACATATATTTTGGATAAATGGGCCAATAGGTTCGGCTATCGGAGCACAGTGGAGTGTTTAAATGACACACAAGGGCAGTTGGGTGTATTTAAAGAACTGGTTTTAGTGACAGAAACACACAATTAACAGTTGCACAAAACACACAATTATGAAAATAAAATTACACACAATAAAATGAAAAAAAAAAAGAAATAACAATAATACTTGGCCAAGTGCTAATTCTTAATTTCAAATAATTCGGGTGCACCCTGGTAATCTGCACTCCAAATTGTATTAGTCAGCAGATTAATCAAATTAATCCCAATTTGGTTTGATTCAACTTCATTCACAGGAGAATTTCCACCACAGCTGTGCGTCACAATGTCCGAAATAAAACAATCCAAACAGTATTGTCCAAAAATCAATAAATAAAAAAACAATAATAATGGAGAATGTCAGTTGTAGGTTTCACACATAACCGTGTGTGAAGATGTATGTTGCTCTCCTACCACACCGCAGGGTGCAGCATGACTCCAAATGGGATAGACGAAATCTGGTTCTCTCTTTAGGTCCAGGTGGGAAGGCTCGCCATCAATATCAAAGGAGGGATCCACTTCAGGAATGATCCAGTATAAAAAAAAACCTGACCTGTCAACAGACAGGACCAGCAGAAATACAGGACTTTACCAAGCCGTTCTAGCTTTAATCCTTCTTTCCAACACAGTAACAAAACATTACCTAGTTACTAAAACAACGGATATTTTTTTAACAACAATGTAACAAACGACAAAAACACAAATAAAAGGCTCCGAATATGCTCACCGATCTCAGTGCGACACACTTCAGACAACCGTATAGTGGGTCTCAATCCGGATGCGTGGGGCACTAAACGATGTAACAAGGCATATTTGATCTAAATAATATAAACTTAATAAAATAAAATTATGTTAAAGCCTAAATTTTACCTTTTATCTACGAAGAACAAGCTGAAATAACTGCCAGAAAGAGCCAACGATTCCTAACGGCTCTAACGGTAAAAAACTGAAGTTCAGTTTGTATTCATTTAATAAATAATTTCCAGCACAAAAGCTGGACAATCAACATAAAATCTATTTACAAAAGAGTTTATCCACAATACAGTTAATACAGCACGTAAAAAATACTTTTAACTGTCGGGATACATACTCTGGCGCTGCCCCGCTCAGCAGTCTCACCGCGTCGGATCTCTAGAGCAAAGCCAACGGTACTGCAGACCCGGGGGAGAAGGGCGGGATCCACAACGGCAGCCTGCACCCTGATTGGTCCAGACGCTCTGGAAACCAAACTTCTCATTGGCCAGGCAGACCACCCAGCTTCCTTAACCTCTTCTCTTAAAGTGGCATACCCACTTTATGTGGGTTACAAATGCAACACTGGATGGAAATAAACCTTTGACACTGCAGAAGCTTATTGAAACAATGCCACAGCGAATGCGGGCTGTAATCAAAGCTAAAGGCGGTCCAACAAAATATTAGAGAGTGTGACCATTTTTTGGTGGCGACTTTTTTTTTGGCCAGGCAGTATATATACTGTATATCAGAGGTGGGGACTCGAGTCACATGACTTGGACTCGAGTCAGACTCGAGTCGTTAAAATCACGACTTGAGACTTGACTTGAAAAAATGCTCAAAGACTCGGACTTGACTTTGACTTTCATGCCATTGACTTGGGACTTGACTCGACTTGAAGCTGTTTACTTGAAAAGACTTGATATTTTTTACTCAAAGTCTTAAAATTTAAAACACATTATTTATAAAGTGGCGTCATTAATTAATTTCACTCATTCCGTATCAATATGCGCAGACCGTCACTATGGTTTTCCTCTCTCCTTATGTATGTATGTGTACGTAGCTGCAGCACAACCAATCAAATTAACAGGATTTGGACGTTTAAAAAAACGCGGCAAAGCTACAGAGCTCAGGGAACGAAATACGAAATAACCGCTCGAATATGCTTCCGCGAGTAATTTCTTTTGGCTACGTAGGTTATGAACTTTCGACTAAAAAACGAACTGCAACTTGTAAAACATGCAAGAAGAGAATATCGGATGGAGATGCCACGACGTCCAACTTTGTCCGGCATTTGAAGCTTCACAAAGATCGGTAGGTGGCACTTTTCTTTTGCTGTAAGATAGTTGACTTTAGCTAACTTCGGGTTAGCATGTGTACTCCGGGTTAAATTGGTGATGATTTACCATAAATCCGGTCCTTCAAATGCCTCCACAAATAATGTGCACCGTGTTAGCTCAGGAAGCCGGTGGATAGTGAGCGGGGCTCCGGAACAGAAAGCAGATTCTGGACCTGAACACAGGGAACAGAGTCTCTCTGTCCCATCATGATGATGAGCCGGGTCTAGTATCATCTAAGGATGGTTGGTGTATTTGAAGACATCTACGTTGGGAAATTATATTGACAATATATTGTTTACTGCAGTCAGTGCATTAAGTCAACTGTTTTTGACTTAATGCACTGACCAGCGTGACTGTCACATGTGGCACAGAACCCATTTCCAAGTAGTATAGCTTTGCTGGGAAAAAAAAAAAAAGACCAAATACAGTGACTGTCCCAAATAAATTTTGTGTTTAGAATATCTGTCCCATATTTACGGAGGACTGAAACTAACATACTTAGAAATAAAAGCAGAAAAATAAATGCACCAGACCTTCCTGAGTTTACTTGTGATAACTTCATTTATACTTATTTCATTTTTTGAAAACTATGATTGTTGTAGTGTTGATGTTTATTTATGAATAGAAGGAGTAAACTGAAGTCAAATGTAATTCATGAATGGCTGTAATTTATTTTCTGACATCTGTTTACTTCTGACAGATTTGAAGAATACCAGATGAATAAGAGGATCACAAATGAACCTCAAATACGTATTTTAAAAAGAACAAATGGTCTAATATTTGAATTTTATGTATAATTGCAAATTATATAAAAAAAAATAAAATAAAAACGACTCGAAATGACTTGAAATTAAAGGTTCCTGACTTGAGACTTGACTCGACTTTTGCCTGTCTTTACTTGAGACTTGACTCGGACTTGAGGACAGAGACTTGAGACTGTTAAAGAGGAAAGTTATTATGTTAGCTTAAATTTTGGAAAAAGCATGGCTCTCCTTTTCCTCCTGTTAGCCGGGTCGCGAGCGGATGTCATCACGGCTGCAAAAGTACGGCGAAACAGAATGACGTCACAGATCACAGAGTTTAATCTCATACAAAGCAATCGACAACAAAGCTGCAGAGATACAGAGATATGCATTTTCTCATGAAATAAAAACACACAAGGGAAGACAGACGAACACAAACATATAAGACAGACAAAGGCGCCCTCGTGGAGAAAAGATGAAAAAAACTCTCTCAGCCCCTCTCCGGTGCTGCCCTGAAATTTTAACCAAAGAGGCGTTTCCCTATTTAATATATGCAAAGAAGGCGTTCTGCTCTTCGACCAATTAGAACTCCCTCAGGCCCCCAAAGAAAGTTGTGACTTCCTGATTTATAGCAAAGGTGTCTGTTTTTTTATCTAAGCAAAGGCGGACCACTTCGTGCCCATCGCTGCCTGATACGGAAGATCCCTGGCGCCAAACGTCCTAAGATGAGATTTCACAGACACCTCCGTAGTCCCCACTTCCATTGGAATGCAAATTTATTGCTCTGGTGTGGGGGAGGCAAAGGGCCCTGCTCTGTCTGCTTACCGCATCTCAGACGAGACCTGTTCCAAATAAGAGTATTGTATATAACTGTTACACATGTCGTAGATTAACTGTATTAAGCGCCAACAAATAATCATTTTCCTTTACAAGACTTACTTGAGACTTGCAACACAGTGACTTGGTCACACCTCTGGGTCAATTCTTTACCCAGATCCGTTTATTTATTTATTTATTTATTTACCGTTGAAGCTGTGTTAAAAGATAAAGCAGTCTAACATCGCTATTTAAGGCGTAATATTTCACATGGCAAATAATTGATAGAAGAGTAATAGAAAACCAACAGACGCAGCGGTCATCACATGCTGTTCGAACAGGTGATTCAATGTAATTGAATCATTAAATGTTCAGACTGGGCGGCGTGGACAACCGCCCAGGGCATCATCATGTGGGCCGCATCATGATGAAGTGACTGTATCTATACTGAAATAATATATTCTGGACACCTTTTATATATATTTAAAAAACCTGTACTTTCTTTGGCACTTTTTCAGATGGTGGGTAGTAGGGAATTTTCCATAAAAAAAGAAATCTATAAAACGATCTGTATTTTCAGTCTGCAAAATGAAACAAAACTACTAAACATAGCCATAAATAACTGTTTTTATCTGATGAAGCAGCCTAATAACATCTTAGAAGGAAGTTTCAATGAAATGCATTAAAAAAATAAACATTTTGGTGCAAGTCAAAAATTCCCTAAAATTAGATATTTTAAAAAACAAACAAAAATCCCTGTTTTCTACCACCAATATCTATGAAACTATTAAAGATGGCCAAAATGGATGACTTTATATTATTCAGCGGCCTAATTTATCTTTAGTAGAGAAGTTTTATTTATTTGTATGAAAGATACAAATTTGAGAAGTGGTCAAAAAAATACACAATTTTGTCAATTTTTGAATTTTTTTTCCGTCGGTCAAATTAGCTCTGGTAGCATTTTTGTGGCCTAATAAATCTTTATTAAACAGTCCCAGACCCCTACAAAAAATTGAGCTTGTTAAGATTACATAGTCGGCTGGAAAAAATAGCTTTTGGGGCTTGGTTTCCAAAAGCCCCAAAAGCCTCCGTCATAATCGCCCTTTAGCCATTTCCCGAATCAGAAGCTACAATCGGAAGCCAAATTCAGCTTTGATCCAGACGGTCAGTTAGGATCGCCGCCACAGTTAGAGGACTGGACTGACGTTTCCTTCTGTGCAGTCCGGTTCTGTTTAGGATCCTGCTCATCATGCTATTAATGGTTTTAACCACAGTGCAAAGCAGCATCCGTGTCTCTCCATGTTTTAGACCAAACATGAAGGGAAACTTGACCAAGGGAAGCTAGTACAGTTAGCCACTGTGCTAGCCTAGCATAAAACCGCCACTTCCTGGACATACAATTATCACGTTTAAACAAGATACGTATCACGTCTAAGATAAGTATCACGCTATAACGTGATGGCACTCTAAATATTTTTTTTCCTGTGTGATAGCATTGCGCTTCCATACAAATCAAACCAAAATTAATACTGTTCCATCTGAGGACAGTCGGGAATAAAACCCACTTCCGTTTTTCAGTTGAATGTGTTTGGCTCATTTGTCTACACTGGGCCACCCATATATACAAGCATGAACAGCAGCCTAATAGGATTAAAGATAAAAAAGTGTGTAACACCCCCCAGCCCCAAATGAAGGATGTGGCTTTACTGATGAACGTGAGGTTTATTGGAAAGTTAACCCTGAGTTCATTGTAATAGCTGTATTGCACAAACACACACCACACACCCCCACACACACACACACACACAAAAAGGACAGTGTAAGCTACAAAAACACAACCAGAACATTTCAACTAAAATAATATTCACCTCTAAAAATATCAACTCTAATTCAAAACTATTGCCCTAGTGTTTATATACAACAAATTCACAATTTCAATCGATACAAAATTAGAACCGTCCTTATTTACAAAACAAACATACCTTGTGCCTCTATCAAGGGGTTCGCTAATAACTAGACACATTTTAACACGTTGTTGTAACTTGTCTTCTGTTCCTTTCTGTCGTTAAGCTGCCATTCTACAACATATATAGAGCAAAAATAAAAATAAAATAACATCAAATCAAAAACTGGAAGTCATATGTTATACAAAATAAACGAGATAAAGGAAAAAAGCCCTTAAGATGTCTAAATGAGAAACGGCCACAGTTTAACCTGAGTTCATCAAACACTTTTCCTCACAAAAACCTCTTTTGATGAGGAAAACACTGTTGAGCAGATTCAATGGGAAACCGGTGTGTGGGTGATGGGTGATTGTGTTTTGCACATTGTTAAGCCCATATCAATTACAGCCACATTGGCAGAAACTAGTCTAATATGTTGGGAAAAGTTTCATTTGTCTTAATATGAACGAATTTATTTGGAAATGTTTTAATGGTTTGAAACATCTCCTTTACTAGAAGGTGGGAATCACTTCAGAGCTTTTCCTGGTTACCATAGCAATAGCAACTAATGCGACACTTCTACCTGACTGATGATGTCACTAGGATCAGATGCTTTGTGTCATAGAGCTATGACATCAGCTCTGAAACCTCTTAAATAGTTTGTCACTTGTGTTCTAGAGCCAGACTTGCAGAACCCAGTGGATTTATAGTTAATTGTTCTCTTTTCATTGTTAGACAGAAACGGAAGATGGATTCCCGTCAATTACCTAAGATTATTAATCCTTTGCTAAGGACAAGACAGAAGACGGAACCGAATGAAGAATCGAACCGACTTCGAGAACAGGAAGAATCTTTAAACACCTATGTTTCTACTGGACTAAATACACTAAAGATACGGAACCTGAAAGAAAAATGACGGAAAGACTTGCTGAGCCAAAGAGCTCCCTACGCGTCCACAGCTTATTACAGCGAGGTTTCTGGAAAAGACAAACTGTTTAAAAAGCCTTTAAAAGTAAAAGAAATGGCTAAGCGGGAGTCAAATGAGGCTTTCCGCCTATATTTCAAAACACGCGTCCTGAAAAGGTTCCATCTCAACAGGATTGCAAGAAAATTGTTTATAACAATCTGGATGAAATAAAGAAAAAGAAACTGCTAGTTACATCCTTTTGGAGGAAAAGCGTCGTGCAGAGAGGGCCAAGCAGCATTTACACCAAAAGTTACAAGAGGAACAAGAGAGGGAGAAGAAAGATAAAATGAAACAGATTCTGACTGATACATGGGACACCCAGGTTCAATATAAAAAGCAGAAAAAACATGGAGAAGGCTGAAATTGAAAGGCAACAAATGGCTGCCATAATGCAGTCAGATAGACTGCATAAAAATGAAGAAATGGAAATGAAGAGACAGAAGAAAGAGAAAAGCCGGAATTTTTGAGACCTAATGAGATTCAACTTAACCAAAAGAGCAAAAGAAATCTAGAGGGGACAGTTTAAAGAATATATTAAAGAAAGAAACTGATTATGATGTTCTTTTACACAATAAGCAATGCAACAAGATGGCCAAGGATGAAGTTACCAAATTATCACATCAAATACAGCAGCAGGAGAAAACTCCGAAGCAAAAACCTCTGGCTGATGAATTGGCTACTAGACATCAGTACATTGATGACAAGGACAGGAGTCGTGAAATACGTCAAAATTAGTGTACAACCAACTGTCCCTAATAAAGAAGAAAGAAGACGCGAAAAGGACAATTATGGAAGATAGGTCATTGAAAGAAATGAAACATCGGGAAGCTGCAGAGCAGAAGCTTGAAAAACTGGCGAAAGAGAAAAAAGCTGCAGCTACCAAGTCTCTGACCGACTCGTGGGATTATCAGATACGACGCAAACAGCAGGAGAAGAAGGAACTTCGTGAGGCTGAGAGGAAAGACATGTTATCCTTAATTGAGTTAGAGAGAGTGTGTGGAGGTGAACGTATTAAAAGTATCCATCTTGACAAATGCAAACAGCCTGTTTATGACGACGTTAAGGAGACTCTGCCAGCAGCAAGACCAGAGAGAAGTTGCTCCAAGTCCTGTGAGGGAAGAACGACGTATTCTGACAAACATGATGAAGGAAAAACCAGCAAGGTTTGCAGACCTTCACTGAGCTGTCAGAAAGTTACCAATACCAATACTGTCAAACTTCCCTCACTAAACTCCAAATCTGTGCACGTCTCTAAGAATTGCCAACAGAGTTCTAAAAAGGAAAATTCCCATCCAAGGAAGTTTGGGATGCCGCTCTTAGGCTGCCGGCCACATGAACCGACAAGCAGAAGAAGATGGATGGATGGATGGACGGACGGACGGATGGATGGATGGACAGACGGACGGATGGATGGACGGATAGATGGATGGATGGACGGATGGATGGATGGATGGATGGATGGACGGATAGATGGATGGACGGACTGATGGATGGATAGATGGATGGATGGATGGACGGATAGATGGATGGACGGACGGATGGCTCTTCAAACCAGTCTTTCCTTTTTCTCTTCAGCCTGTCTGTGAAAAACAGCGGCTTTCACTTATCATTTACAAAACATCTTTGTAATATTTTCCGTTAGCAACGTCAGACATATGAGGCCTTAGCTTTGAAGGTAGCATAAGTCATTTTAACAAAAGGTTTTCTCTGGGTGCTCCAGTTTTCCTACAAAAACAATAGACAGACAGACAGACAGACAGACAGACATTGTCTGTAATTTTATTTATTAGTAAATTAAGTAATCCTTCTTCAAATATAAGTTTTCTCTGGGTTGCTCCAGTTTCTCTAAAAACACAAGTGACAGACAGACAGACAGACAGACATTGTAATTTGCTCTCTTAGTAAAATCAACTAATCTTGCTTCAAACTAAAGTTTTCTCCGGAGCTCCGGTTTCTCTACAAACACAAATGACAGACATACAGACAAACAGATAGATATTGTCTGTAATTTTGTCTATTAGTTAAATAATTCTACTTTAAACATAAATTCTCTCCGGGTCTCTACAAACATGATGCTACATAGGTTAGCTAGCTAAAATAGATAGGTCTATCAATAGGTAGGCAGGTAGAAAGATACCTGCCTACCTATTGATAGACAGGCAGGTATACCTACCTGTCTATTAGGTAGGTATACCTGTCAGTGCATAAGACTGACATGACATCATAAACATGACATAACATCTGTCATGAACATGAAGGAGTCTTTATGAATGTTCATGACTGTTGTCATGAAGTGTCATTCGGTAAATAATGACACTTTTAATGCAAAGCTGCATTAAAAGTGCCAACTTCGCATTATTTTGAAAATAAAGTCACTTTAATGCAAGGTTGGCACTTTTAATGGACTTTCACTGCAACTTCTAGAGCAACTTTGCATTAAAAGTGTCATAATAATAACATTAAAAGACAAGGACAGAACTGTATTAAATTGAATATATATATATAATGATGACATTAAAAGTGTCATTATTTCGACACTTTAATGTCATAATTAAAAGTGTGAGGCCTTTTAATTATGACAATTAAAATGAAAAGGCCTCACACCATATATATATTAAGTTATATATATATATATGATGTCATTATATACAGTATGTTATATATATATATATACTGTATATATATATAATGACATTAAAAGTGTCATTATTACGACACTTTTAATGTCATATTTAATAGTGTGAGGGCATTTTAATTATGACAATTAAAATTAAAAGGCCTCACACCTTATATATATTAACTTATATATTAATATTATATATATATATATATTAATTATAATATATTATTATATATTATATTATCATATAATAATATATATATATATACTGTATATATATATAATGACATTAAAATTGTCATTATTATGACACTTTAATGTCATAATTAAATGTTTGAGGCCTTTAATTATGACAATTAAAATTAAAAGGCCTCACACCTTATATTATATATATATATATATATATATATATATATATATATATATATATATATATATATATATATATATATATATATATAATGTCATTATATACAGTATGTATATATATATATATACACTGCCTGGCCAAAAAAAAAGTCGCCACCTGGATTTAACTAAGCAAATAGGTACAAGCCTCCTATTGGATAAGTACTGCATAGGCATCTTTCAGCTGGCAACAAGTTATTTAAACCCCAGCTGATGCAATGAGTAACTCCTCATTTCTTAAACAACCATGGCAAAAGACACATCCTGTGGTCGTGGAAAAGACGTTAGTCTGTTTAAGAAGGGTCAAATCATTGGCATGCATCAAGCAGAGAAAACATTTAAGGAGATTGCAGAAACTACTAGAATTGGGTTAAGAACTGTCCAACGCATCATTAAAAACTGGAAGGATGGTGGGGAACCATCGTCTTCCAGGAAGAAATGTGGTCGGTAAAAATCCTGAACGATCGTGATTGGCGATTACTTAAACGTTTGGTCAAATCAAATCGAAGAAAAACAACAGCAGAACTCAGGAGTATGTTTAATTGTGAACGCAAAAGCATTTCCACACGCACAATGCGAAGGGAACTCAAGGGGTTGGGATTGAACAGCTGTGTAGCCGTAAGAAAACCTCTAATCAGAAAGGCTAACCAGAAAAAAAGGCTTCAATTTGCTAGGGAGCATAAAGATTGGACTCTGGAGGAATGGAAGAGGGTCATGTGGTCTGATGAGTCCAGATTTACCCTGTTCCAGAGTGATGGGCGCATCAGGGTAAGAAGAGAGGCAGGTGAAGTGATGCACCCATCATGCCTAGTGCCTACTGTACAAGCCTGTGGGGGCAGTGCTATGATCTGGGGTTGCTGCAGTTGGTCAGGTCTAGGTTCAGCAACATTGTGTGCCCAAAGAATGAGGTCAGCTGACTACCTGAATATACTGAATGACCCAGGTTATTCCATCAATGGATTTTGTCTTCCCAAATGGAACGGGCATATTCCAAGATGACAATGCCGGGATTCATCGGGCTCACATTGTGACAGAGTGGTTCAGGGAGCATGAGACATCTTTTTCACACATGGATTGGCCACCACAGAGTCCAGACCTTAACCCCATTGAGAATCTTTGGGATGTGCTGGAGAAGGCTTTGCGCAGTGGTCAGACTCTCCCATCATCAATACAAGATCTTGGTGAAAGATTAATGCAACACTGGATGGAAATAAACCTTTGACACTGCAGAAGCTTATTGAAACAATGCCACAGCGAATGCGGGCTGTAATCAAAGCTAAAGGCGGTCCAACAAAATATTAGAGAGTGTGACCATTTTTGGTGGTGACCTTTTTTTTTGGCCAGGCAGTGATATACTGTATATATATAATGACATTAAAAGTGTCATTATTATGACACTTTTAATGTCATAATTAAAAGTTTGAGGCCTTTAATTATGACAATTAAAATTAAAAGGCCTCACACCTTATATATATTAACTTATATATATATATATATATAATAATATATTAATTATAATATATTATTATATATTATATTATTATATAATAATATATAAAATATATATATACTGTATATATATATATATATATATATATATATATATATATAGCTGGTTGGATAGCTCAATAGATAAGGCATCAGTATATCAGTATAGTCTGGGTCCTTAGGCAAGACCGTTCAAGCTACTGCCTACCTCATACCATGAGAGACACAAAAATGCATAACATGCCGGCTCAGACGTCGCCCGGCCAAACAAGGTCTGCGTCAGGTGTTGGGGAACCAGAGCACCTTGATGACAAATGGGCTACTGGAACAAGACGGAAATGGGCGAGAGATGAAAATGTGGAATCTGTTGGAATTGCTACTACTCAAGTAACCCTAATCAGAGAGGTTACATGCAAAGGACTGGTGAAGGAATGGTTACTTTCGACATCCCCAGTCAACACTAAGCGCTAAACAACTAGTAGCTCAGTGTTCCAACATCCGCAAACGGCAACTGCTATCACAACTTGAGATTGACGAGATACACACAAATGCTACGGCAAAAAGGAGGAACCTGGATGTCAGAACTGTGACATGTAGTTAAGTCCCCACCCAGTCAGGGGATACACGGCCCCCCGAATCAGAGCGAATCAGAGCTGAACGAGACGGCTGCTGACCTGAGAGAGAAATCATGACCCGAATGACAACCAGACCTTCTCGGCGCCAATTACAACGGCTGAGTGAAGTACCATCAGAGATCATTGAGAATGTGAATGCAGCATTGAATATTATACCATTGAATAGCAATACCAAGCGACTGCAACATCAGGAAAAAGGAGCACGAGAAACTAGAGAAATACCAGGGCCTCAGGGAGGAACTGGAGAGGGCCTGGAAGGTGAAGGTCATCGGGGCCCCTCGGGGCAGTCACCCCCAATCTGGACCAATGGCTACAACAGATCCCAGGAACAACATCAGACATCTCAGTCCAGAAATGCAGTCCTTGCACAGCCAAGATACTGCGCAGAACCCTCAAGCTCCCAGGCCTCTGGTAGAGGACCTGAGCTCAGAGGATAAGAGGATAAGAGCGGGTGGTTCTTATCAGAGGATAAGAACCACCCGCTCTTATGGGTGGGTGAGAAGGGAATTTTTTTTTATATACTGTATATAATGACATTAAAAGTGTCATAATAATGACAATTAAAAGTGTGAGGCCTTTAATTATGACAATTAAAAGGCTTCACACCCTTATATACATTAATTTCCCAAATCTCTCTGGAGTCACTTAAATAATGTCCAACTAAAGAACAGAACAGAATGTTAGGATGTTTCTGTGTGAACAAAAAGGTGTTTGGTACTGAAACTATGACAGGCCCACTTCATGAACTGTGAACTGAAATAGTAAAACTCGACTCATCATGTCTACTTTTCTATAAATGGACAAACATTCTTGTAAAAAAGGCCAACAGCCGCATAATGTTCAAATAAAAATAAGGGTAATTAAATTTCTAAGTATGATTTTCAAATAAAGTTCAGGTTAATGACTAGTTTTCACTAGTCATTAACCTGAACTTCTACCTTGATAATAAACTGGTTTTAGGTTTATTAATCCTATGAATTTAGGAAAAAGTTCTTCAATGACTTTAAATGCAGTTTTGAGTAGATTTGATTTTAATTCTGGGAGAGCAGATCACACCAGGACTGTCTCTCCACAGCTGCTTGTGTCTCATTAATGTTGGCAGGTATGATGTGATCTTGAGATTCTGTTTCAAACTGAGTTTATACACCTCTGGAAAACATTTAAAGTTTCTCTGATTTGACTCTTTATAGGTATATGTTTGAGTAAAATGAATATTGTTTACTCTATGAATTACTGACAACATATTTCTTCATTCTGTTTGTGAATGTATGTAAATAAGCAGTTAGATTTAGAAAACTGCACCAGCAAATATCTTTTCATGGGTCTTAGCCTTACTGGGGGCTAAGCACCCCTAAAAGTCAGATCCTAGACTGGTTCTGACTTTTAGGTCTGATCTAAAAGTTCAGACCTGAATGAGTGACATCATTCATTCTGTGGAAAAACAGATTGCTCTTATGGATGCAGTAGATGATGTTTTTAAAGAGCGATCCAGTCAGGAAATGTCAGTAAAACGTTTGTTTGTTCAATGCCATGTGGAGCCTGAGATCTCATACTTTGATCTCAGGCCTTATTATTATTATTATATATACTTGGGATCATGGCTCAGATTGAATACACCAAAAAACTTGAAAAAGTAATTGCCTTACACTGAAGAGGATTTGATCTTGATAATGTGCATTTCAAGAAGCCAACCACAGACAAGTGAGCTGTTGGCTCCAGATCTTTTGGCTCCAGATCAGCAGGATTCATGTCATGAGTAACTTTTTCACTCGCCAGACATTGAACCAACAGAGAACTAGATTACATCACAAGTGGTAAAAAACCAAGAAATGTAGATGACTTGTTAAATAGTACAGCTCTGGAATGGAATCCATCTCTGATATTTAGCAGTGTATATCAATGGGGTCAACTCCATACACTTCATTCATTTAATCATAGAACAAAGTGATTACACAATTAATGAGTAGTACAGGGACGCTCGCTATTATTCAGTTTATAGAGTGAAAGGAGTTTTCCTGACTTTTTTTTTTCCCCCCATGTTTTGATTTGAAACAGAACAGATCAGAGGTGGGACTCGAGTCACATGACTTGGACTCGAGTCAGACTCGAGTCGTTAAAATCACGACTTGAGACTTGACTTGAAAAAATGCTCAAAGACTCGGACTTGACTTTGACTTTCATGCCATTGACTTGGGACTTGACTCGACTTGAAGCTGTTTACTTGAAAAGACTTGATATTTTTTACTCAAAGTCTTAAAATTTAAAACACATTATTTATAAAGTGGCGTCATTAATTAATTTCACTCATTCCGTATCAATATGCGCAGACCGTCACTATGTTTTTCCTCTCTCCTTATGTATGTATGTGTACGTAGCTGCAGCACAACCAATCAAATAACAGGATTTGGACGTTTAAAAAAACGCCGGCAAAGTTACAGAGCTCAGGGAACGAAATAGAAATAACCGCTCGAATATGCTTCCGCGAGTAATTTCTTTTAGGCTACGTAGGTTATGAACTTTCGACTAAAAAAACGAACTGCAACTTGTAAAACATGCAAGAAGAGAATATCGGATGGAGATGCCACGACGTCCAACTTTGTCCGGCATTTGAAGCTTCACAGAGATCGGTAGGTGGCACTTTTCTTTTGCTGTAAGATAGTTGACTTTAGCTAACTTCGGGTTAGCATGTGTACTCCGGGTTAAATTGGTGATGATTTACCATAATCCGGTCCTTCAAATGCCTCCACAAAATATGTGCACCGTGTTAGCTCAGGAAGCCGGTGGATAGTGAGCGGGGCTCCCGGAACAGAAAGCAGATTCTGGACCTGAACACAGGGAACAGAGTCCTCTCTGTCCCATCATGATGATGAGCCGGGTTTAGTATCATCTAAGGATGGTTGGTGGTATTTGAAGACATCTACGTTGGGAAAATTATATTGACAATATATTGTTTTGACAGGTCAGAGAAAAGGAGGAAAAAACTGCTGTTATGGTTCTTGTATTGTGCTGTGGAAATGTCAGCATTTTCGTCTTTTTTGATTGAATATCAAGTTTAAACAGAACTGGGCAAATAAGTGGTCCAATTTAAAAATGTTTTTATACTTTGTGTTCAGCTACACATGTTCTATCATTTGAGATAAATACATATTTTAAAACGAACAAATGGTCTATTATTTGAATTTTTTGTATAATTGCAAATTATTAAAAAAAAAATAAAATAAAACGACTCGAAATGACTTGAAATTAAAGGTTCCTGACTTGAGACTTGACTCGACTTTTGCCTGTCTTTACTTGAGACTTTGACTCGGACTTTGAGGACAAAGACTGGAGGACTTACTTGAGACTTGCAACACAGTGACTTGGTCACACCTCTGGAACAGATTCATAAAAGCTATAAGGATTCAAAATTTACTCAAATTTAAGATTTACACTTATTTTAAATAAAAGTACCGTATTTGCTATATCAATGTATCATGAGATAGTAAAAGTGGTATTCATTAGACGAAAGATAGAAAAACTGGCCTTTATTTAGTCTTTTTACATATGGCTTTAGCTTTTCTTTTATTACAAATAAGTTTTACAAAACGATTCTGAGGACTTCTGAATCAAGCAGAGGTGGAAAACAAAAAAAACAAAAACAAAACTAAGAGGCTGACAACAATGACGCGTTTGCCATCAGATGCCCCCAACTTTCAGCATGACTGCGGCTGAAAGACAGCAACCGGCCGTAAAAAAAAAAAAAGACAGCAAGAGAACATTTTGTCGACACACGGCAGCAAAACGGACGAGACGAACAAGATGGACAGAGGTGGTGACATTTTTTTTTCCCCCAGAATCACAGGAAGAAAAAGCAAGAACCGCGGAGTCGACGCGAGTCCCTTTCCTGTGCCTGACGAGGCTCATTTACATCACGACAGTTTACATCTCGTAGAGCTTCCAGCCGCTGGTCTGAAACCACCGACATCAGAGCAGGTTAAAAGAAGGCCGGTTCACCCCGTTCGGCCCAGTGTTGAGAAACAGTTACTCTCTGCACAGTGAGCGGCGCTCGTCAGCCGCCGCCACAGATTTCTAAACTTCATCAGTATTTTTCCTACAGGTCTAAGGACTAAATTACAGCTCCTTCAGTTATTTGATTCAGTGGAATTAGAAGACATTATCAGAAAGATCAAATGCATACATAGAAACCATCAACACCCCATCACATTAGATTGCACTGCATTAAAATTTCACTTTTCAAGGATCCACCAAACTGGCACATGATGTGTATTTAAAAAAAAAAAAAAAAGTTGTTTTCGGACACGTTTTTTTTTTTTTTCCTCCCTCCTGGTAAAGTTCGTCAACGGCGACCGTCGTTCCAAATCCCTGTCAGAGAAGGTGTTGCATAAGCAGGATGTGAAGTCTCTTGCATACGGAGGCGTCTCATGTCTCTCTCCTCGCCTTCTTCTTCTTCGCAGGTTTGGGCACTTGGCTCTCTTCGATTTTTTCTGTGGAAACGAGGCAAAGAACACCTTCAACGCATGAGGCAGAAAATTTAATCATGGAGAACTAGTCGTTTTGAAAAGTTGAAGCACAATAGAACTCTTGGATTACCAAAAAAAAAAAAAAAACAACTTTCTGTGATTTTCTTTTAGTTTTGCAATTTTTTGGGAACAAGTCTGACTTTTCAGCATTTAAAATGCCTAATCCAAGACATTTTGTACTTGCCTGACCAAATTACCCCGACTCCTATAATGAGCTCAGCAGATGAGCAGTTCCACCAGGTGTTTTGCTAATTGCTGCTGGCTAGTCTGAAGGAGCTGAGTGGAGAGTTGTAAAGGAGGGCCGCTCTGTGAGGCAGAAAGCTGGAAACTGAGGAGGAGCTACGTCTTAAAGGCGGAGCTAAGTCCTGCCAGGTGTTTGGCACAGGTGAATGGTTGCCATGGGAGATTAAAGTATTTATTGAAAATTTATGAAAGAAACACTCCAGATACGCTATAATGTAAAACAAAAAAAAAATAAGTTGATTTATGATGATACTGTCCCTTTAATAACTCTTATTAATTGTCTTACAACTTTTCTTTTTTACCAAATAGAAAAATTAAAGCAAAATAGATTTTAGTTGTTTACTTTGATAACAAAATTTACTGATTCGTTAGTTTTTACTTAGAAAAAGGTATGACTACACTGCAAGTATAATCAAAACATGCCTGAACAGCGCCCCCTTGAGAAGCATTGGACCAAGTGCGACGTTCTTACTTTGCTCTGTCGAAGCAGGAAGGTTGTTCTGCTTGTAAGCGGGCTCTCCATCGGTTGGCTTCTGTATAGCAAAAAATAAATAAATAAATATATATATTACTGTATATTAGAAATTCAGACTAGAAATAGAAACAATAAAGGTGCGTCGCATCGGTCAAGCAGAAAAGGGATGAACCTCAGTTTTTGGGTCACTCACTGTTCCTTTTACCTCACATCACACTCAGCGTAACAGAGGAAAACCAATAACTGTGTTACGTAAAATAAGAGCTTGGTACAATCAGATAAAGCACCGGCGGTACTGGAACAGTTCACCGAGACAACATCTTGCTCGTCATGTGAATCAATAACTTATTATCCAGCATTTCTTTAATAAACTGCAGCTATGAGTCATCCAGTGAATCACATCTGGTCCAGAAAATACGTCCCTTTGTTTGCAGCGGCTAATTTACCTGAATGTCAAGAGAGCTGACAGAATCAGTACCTGAGAATGTTGAACACCAAAAATGAAAGTGCGACTGCAGACCTGATATACAATTAATCTCATTTGTATTTAGACAATTACAAGAAAAAAAAATCAATTGATTAAAAAAAAGTATTCTTAGCATTTTTTTTTTTCAATCTGATTTGAAAGTATATTCCTAGATTGTTCTTTAAGTGCCATAAATTTAAGGAGAAATAAGTGTGATTACATTTTTTTTTCCATAATAGAGCAACTGTACAATAATACTCTATTTTGTGTTCCAGCTAATCTGGACATGTTGCGCTGGATTGTTGGTGGCTATTAGCTATGTTTGCTACTAGCGGACAACAAATTTAGCTAACATACAGCAACAAGTTACTTTTAACTTCTAGTCTTTGGCTCCTGGTGATTTTAAATCCATTAGTCACCTTAACATTCGTTTAGCAGAGCTTTACTTTCAAACAAGTGCAAAGCAAACATCAGGGTGTTAAAAAAAGCCGTTTCCAGTTTCCTTAGTCTCTACAAAAATATGTAGTTGCCATTAATTATATATTCATAGAGTAGATAATCATAAGTCCTAATAAAAATAATATTTTTATTGATTGTGTAGCGTGGTCTTCGTTGACTGTATTAGTTTTCTTATTGAGTAAAATTAAAGATGATCTCAGATCAGTAAACAAAAGTCCAGTCCGAAACTGCATTGACGTTCTCTCTGACTTTTAGTGTTTGTCCAGCCTTGGCACTGAAAACCCCTCAGATAAATAAATCACATTAAAAGTGTTCTAGTTTTCGTGTGTGTTTCAAAAGAAGAGGTGACACTGCACCAGCTGGAACGCAGCCAGCCTTACAGGGTGACTCTAATCCGGGGACTTTACAGTCATTCTGAATCAGGGAATCTGAATGAATGCCATGTGGTGCCGGTAAACTCCGGCCAAACGAGACCAGAGCACTCCTGGGCTAAGACGGATTTATCTAATTCTTTGGACAGATGGAAAGTAGGTTTGCATGACTGTGATTTGGGATGTTAAAGTCACACAAAGGTGTTTACTGTCCACTAGTTAGAGAGGTCGTCTAGCAAAACAGTCAAGTGTCGCCTTAGTTTCACAGAGAAAACCATAAAGTAATCAGAAAATCTAGCTTCAAACAGAGCAGGAACAACCCTTACCTTTATATTATATTAATAACACTTGTCGATTAATTCATCTTACAGCAAAAGTACCAAAGGCGTACTAGATATAGTGCCTTGCAGCAATATTAATACCCCTTAAATTTTCCCATATTTTTATGTCACAGTAACAAACTTCAATGTATTTCAGCAGGGTTTTGTATGATAGACCAGGTAGTGCATAGTAGCGTGTTGGGTGGAAAACAAACTGTGAAGTTCTACTTATAACTTTGTTTTTAGGATACTTACTGGCATCATCCATGACATCCAGGTCATTGGCCAACTCGGCACTGGTCAGATGATACTTTTCTGGATCACTGAGGGCCGTGAGCAGGATGAGCAACACCACGGCATTGATGAGCTTTAGGGACACAGGACATACGGGTAAGAAACGGGCAAATTACAGTGGAGCTGTAGAACTTAAAATGCACACATGAACTCTAGGTGTTGTGCAGGACGTAAATGGATGTTATAAACACGGGAACGTTAAAGGTCTGCTTGGAAATTTGTGTTTTTGGTGCAACACAATCTCTGGCTTGTGCAGTTCGTTACGCTGATGACTCATTCATCCCTATTGATGGGGTGAAGCAACGGAGCATTCTTCGCATTCAATAGGCAACCTGACACCAAACCTGCTACCTGAAGAGACCTGCTGCTGATTTATTAATATCAGGCAGAAAAAGGATTTTTCCACAGGCCCTTTAAATTGACTTCAAAATGCTGCTGAGTTTTCCCCTCGTTTTCAATTAGGAGACAATAACCCGGAATAAACTGTGATAGTTGCCTACATTTAGCTGCACACCTCATCTGCTGCGCTAGTTATAGCCTAACGATCTTAGAGGTAAACAATAACAAACTATTGGCCTGTCACGATAACATTTTACTGGACGATAAATTATCACAGAAATTATTGCGATAAAAGAAAACATTATTATTACGTTATTTTGAGACCGTTTTTAAGTCATGTGTAGATAACAGCATAATAATTCAAATTCAGCCCTCTGCGAGATCAATAAGTTTCAATTTTGTAAAGAACACTTTACCCTCGACAAGGAAGATATTTTAAATGTATATATATTGTTATATAAAAAATAACAATAAAAAAAGACCAAAAAACAATCAACTGAAAATTAAACCAAACGCAACCGAAACCGTAAATAAATTAGATTACAAAGTTTCTTTAAGCAAAATAGCCCTTCAAAAAATATGAATAGTCAGAATGGACATTAATGGGGGGGCTTTTAACTTATCACGCGATTAATTGATTAATTGCTTATTGCGACAGGCTTACAAACCCATAAAAATGACCAGAATACCCTGAAATAATATTTCATCCTTCTGTTGGAGTGCAGTATCCAACCTGAATCCCTCCAACGAGGCCACGCTTCCCCGCTTGCTGCCGAATGTCTACAGGGATGCAGTGGGACGCAGACGGATGCTCACCATATACCAGACCCCCAGGATGATGGTTCCTGTGCGGACATGGCAGCACAGGCAGCAGCTTGTGGAGTACCAGCGGTCCCACGGGGACATCATCATCTTGTCTGTGAACATTTACACGCAGGGTCGGTGACGGGTCGGGTTGGGAAGGAAAGCAGTCGCCTCGTCGTCCGAGCCACGTCCGCCGAGCGCCGAGTCTCGCCGAGAAATGACGAGAATCATCCGCTGTTGGTCTTTCGGTTGTTTACTCGTCGCTCGAGCGGATTATAAACGCGCCGCCGCGTCAAGTTCGACGCCATCTGAGGCGGAAAGCGGAAATCTGATTCCAAATTAAAAGCTGAATTTCACATTGAAGCAAAAATGTTTTAAGAAATTTCTCGAATAGGGAATCTTTGAAATTTTATAACCAACACAGTTTCAGTGTACTTTTTATTCTTCAGGTGAAGGAAAGAACTATTTAGCTGGTATCAGTCGAATTGTGAACTTTACTCAGAAGCTGAAACTTCTTTAAGAAAGGAAAATTAACAGGCAGGGTCCCCGAGGTCAAACGTCCACATGAGAAAATATGAAGTTTCTTTCCAAGTTCAAAATCCAACATGACTGACATCAATATAATTTAGTGATAACACTTTAATTGTACATTGTAGCAGACACTTGTGAATGGGCCCCATATGAATATTTTTTTAATTTTTTTTGCATTGGTTGATTATTAACTGGCCCTGGGGTCAATTGACTTCTTTGGGGTGAACAAACACAGCAACACAGGCCAACATTTTTATTTTTTTTGAGGGGAAGGATCTATTTTTTGGAGGCCACAGATACAACAGAAATTAATCTAGCTTGCAGACCCCATTCAAGTTTTGGTCTAATTACTTCAGCTAAAGTTATTTTGAAGAGTACTTCCGGTGGTAATCTGTGCTACCTTGATTGAACAACCTCGGTCATGGTGACGATAAACACCCGAAAGGAGTTGGACTCAAATCCGATTATGTAATGCGTGATTTCGAGAAAGTTACTGAGCGGATTAAACTCAGAACACGAATCTGGAAATTATGGGCCAATTCAGAGGTGGGGACTCGAGTCACATGACTTGGACTCGAGTCAGACTCGAGTCGTTAAAATCACGACTTGAGACTTGACTTGAAAAAATGCTCAAAGACTCGGACTTGACTTTGACTTTCATGCCATTGACTTGGGACTTGACTCGACTTGAAGCTGTTTACTTGAAAAGACTTGATATTTTTTACTCAAAGTCTTAAAATTTAAAACACATTATTTATAAAGTGGCGTCATTAATTAATTTCACTCATTCCGTATCAATATGCGCAGACCGTCACTATGGTTTTCCTCTCTCCTTATGTATGTATGTGTACGTAGCTGCAGCACAACCAATCAAATTAACAGGATTTGGACGTTTAAAAAAACGCGGCAAAGTTACAGAGCTCAGGGAACGAAATACGAAATAACCGCTCGAATATGCTTCCGCGAGTAATTTCTTTTGGCTACGTAGGTTATGAACTTTCGACTAAAAAACGAACTGCAACTTGTAAAACATGCAAGAAGAGAATATCGGATGGAGATGCCACGACGTCCAACTTTGTCCGGCATTTGAAGCTTCACAAAGATCGGTAGGTGGCACTTTTCTTTTGCTGTAAGATAGTTGACTTTAGCTAACTTCGTGTTAGCATGTGTACTCCGGGTTAAATTGGTGATGATTTACCATAAATCCGGTCCTTCAAATGCCTCCACAAATAATGTGCACCGTGTTAGCTCAGGAAGCCGGTGGATAGTGAGCGGGGCTCCGGAACAGAAAGCAGATTCTGGACCTGAACACAGGGAACAGAGTCTCTCTGTCCCATCATGATGATGAGCCGGGTCTAGTATCATCTAAGGATGGTTGGTGTATTTGAAGACATCTACGTTGGGAAATTATATTGACAATATATTGTTTACTGCAGTCAGTGCATTAAGTCAACTGTTTTTGACGTAATGCACTGACCGGCGTGACTGTCACATGTGGCACAGAACCCATTTCCAAGTAGTATAGCTTTGCTGGGAAAAAAAAAAAAAGACCAAATACAGTGACTGTCCCAAATAAATTTTGTGTTTAGAATATCTGTCCCATATTTACGGAGGACTGAAACTAACATACTTAGAAATAAAAGCAGAAAAATAAATGCACCAGACCTTCCTGAGTTTACTTGTGATAACTTCATTTATACTTATTTCATTTTTTGAAAACTATGATTGTTGTAGTGTTGATGTTTATTTATGAATAGAAGGAGTAAACTGAAGTCAAATGTAATTCATGAATGGCTGTAATTTATTTTCTGACATCTGTTTACTTCTGACAGATTTGAAGAATACCAGATGAATAAGAGGATCACAAATGAACCTCAAATACGTATTTTAAAAAGAACAAATGGTCTAATATTTGAATTTTATGTATAATTGCAAATTATATAAAAAAAAATAAAATAAAAACGACTCGAAATGACTTGAAATTAAAGGTTCCTGACTTGAGACTTGACTCGACTTTTGCCTGTCTTTACTTGAGACTTGACTCGGACTTGAGGACAGAGACTTGAGACTTACTTGAGACTTGCAACACAGTGACTTGGTCACACCTCTGGGTCAATTCTTTACCCAGATCCGTTTATTTATTTATTTATTTATTTACCGTTGAAGCTGTGTTAAAAGATAAAGCAGTCTAACATCGCTATTTAAGGCGTAATATTTCACATGGCAAATAATTGATAGAAGAGTAATAGAAAACCAACAGACGCAGCGGTCATCACATGCTGTTCGAACAGGTGATTCAATGTAATTGAAACTTTAAATGTTCAGACTGGGCGGCGTGGACAACCGCCCAGGGCATCATCATGTGGGCCGCATCATGATGAAGTGACTGTATCTATACTGAAATAATATATTCTGGACACCTTTTATATATATATTTAAAAAACCTGTACTTTCTTTGGCACTTTTTCAGATGGTGGGTAGTAGGGAATTTTCCAAAAAAAGAAATCTATAAAACGATCTGTATTTTCAGTCTGCAAAATGAAACAAAACTACTAAACATAGCCATAAATAACTGTTTTTATCTGATGAAGCAGCCTAATAAACATCTTAGAAGGAAGTTTCAATGAAATGCATTAAAAAAATAAACATTTTGGTGCAAGTCAAAAATTCCCTAAAATTAGATATTTTAAAAAACAAAAAAAAATCCCTGTTTTCTACCACCAATATCTATGAAACTATTAAAGATGGCCAAAATGGATGACTTTATATTATTCAGCGGCCTAATTTATCTTTAGTAGAGAAGTTTTATTTATTTGTATGAAAGATACAAATTTGAGAAGTGGTCAAAAAAATACACAATTTTGTCAATTTTTGAATTTTTTTTCCGTCGGTCAAATTAGCTCTGGTAGCATTTTTGTGGCCTAATAAATCTTTATTAAACAGTCCCAGACCCCTACAAAAAATTGAGCTTGTTAAGATTACATAGTCGGCTGGAAAAAATAGCTTTTGGGGCTTGGTTTCCAAAAGCCCCAAAAGCCTCCGTCATAATCGCCCTTTAGCCATTTCCCGAATCAGAAGCTACAATCGGAAGCCAAATTCAGCTTTGATCCAGACGGTCAGTTAGGATCGCCGCCACAGTTAGAGGACTGGACTGACGTTTCCTTCTGTGCAGTCCGGTTCTGTTTAGGATCCTGCTCATCATGCTATTAATGGTTTTAACCACAGTGCAAAGCAGCATCCGTGTCTCTCCATGTTTTAGACCAAACATGAAGGGAAACTTGACCAAGGGAAGCTAGTACAGTTAGCCACTGTGCTAGCCTAGCATAAAACCGCCACTTCCTGGACATACAATTATCACGTTTAAACAAGATACGTATCACGTCTAAGATAAGTATCACGCTATAACGTGATGGCACTCTAAATATTTTTTTTCCTGTGTGATAGCAATGCGCTTCCATACAAATCAAACCAAAATTAATACTGTTCCATCTGAGGACAGTCGGGAATAAAACCCACTTCCGTTTTTCAGTTGAATGTGTTTGGCTCATTTGTCTACACTGGGCCACACATATATACAAGCATGAACAGCAGCCTAATAGGATTAAAGATAAAAAAGTGTGTAACACCCCCAGCCCCAAATGAAGGATTGTGGCTTTACTGATGAACGTGAGGTTTATTGGAAAGTTAACCCTGAGTTTCATTGTAATAGCTGTATGCACAAACACACACACACACACACACACACACCACACACACACACACACACACACACACAAAGGACAGTGTAAGCTACAAAAACACAACCAGAACATTTCAACTAAAAATAATATTCACCTCTAAAAATATCAACTCTAATTCAAAACTATGCCCTAGTGTTTATATACAACAAATTCACAATTTCAATCGATTACAAAATTAGAACCGTCCTTATTTACAAAACAAACAAACCTTGTGCCTCTATCAAGGGGTTCGCTAATAACAAGACACATTTTAACACGTTGTTGTAACTTGTCTTCTGTTCCTTTCTGTCGTTAAGCTGCCATTCTACAACATATATAGAGCAAAAATAAAAATAAAATAACATCAAATCAAAAACTGGAAGTCATATGTTATACAAAATAAAACGAGATAAAGGAAAAAAGCCCTTAAGATGTCTAAATGAGAAACGGCCACAGTTTAACCTGAGTTCATCAAACACTTTTCCTCACAAAAACCTCTTTTGATAGAGGAAAACACTGTTGAGCAGATTCAATGGGAAACCGGGTGATTGTGTTTTGCACATTGTTAAGCCCATATCAATTACAGCCACATTGGCAGAAACTAGTCTAATATGTTGGGAAAAGTTTCATTTGTCTTAATATGAACGAATTTATTTGGAAATGTTTTAATGGTTTTGAAACATCTCCTTTACTAGAAGGTGGGAATCACTTCAGAGCTTTTCCTGGTTACCATAGCAATAGCAACTAATGCGACACTTCTACCTGACTGATGATGTCACTAGGATCAGATGCTTTGTGTCATAGAGCTATGACATCAGCTCTGAAACCTCTTAAATAGTTTGTCACTTGTGTTCTAGAGCCAGACTTGCAGAACCCAGCGGATTTATAGTTAATTGTTCTCTTTTCATTGTTAGACAGAAACGGAAGATGGATTCCCGTCAATTACCTAAGATTATTAATCCTTTGCTAAGGACAAGACAGAAGACGGAACCGAATGAAGAATCGAACCGACTTCGAGAACAGGAAGAATCTTTAAACACCTATGTTTCTTACTGGACTAAATACACTAAAGATACGGAACCTGAAAGAAAAATGACGGAAAGACTGCTGAGCCAAAGAGCTCCCTACGCGTCCACAGCTTATTACAGCGAGGTTTCTGGAAAAGACAAACTGTTTAAAAAGCCTTTAAAAGTAAAAGAAATGGCTAAGCGGGAGTCAAATGAAGGCTTTCCGCCTATATTTCAAAACACGCGTCCTGAAAAGGTTCCATCTCAACAGGATTGCAAGAAAATTGTTTATAACAATCTGGATGAAATAAAGAAAAAAGAAACTGCTAGTTACATCCTTTTGGAGGAAAAGCGTCGTGCAGAGAGGGCCAAGCAGCATTTACACCAAAAGTTACAAGAGGAACAAGAGAGGGAGAAGAAAGATAAAATGAAACAGATTCTGACTGATACATGGGACACCCAGGTTCAATAAAAAGCAGAAAAACATGGAGAAGGCTGAAATTGAAAGGCAACAAATGGCTGCCATAATGCAGTCAGATAGACTGCAAAAATGAAGAAATGGAAATGAAGAGACAGAAGAAAGAGAAAAGCCGGAATTTTTTGAGACATAATGAGATTCAACTTAACCAAAAAGAGCAAAAGAAATCTAGAGGGGACAGTTTAAAGAATATATTAAAGAAAGAAACTGATTATGATGTTCTTTTACACAATAAGCAATGCAACAAGATGGCCAAGGATGAAGTTACCAAATTATCACATCAAATACAGCAGCAGGAGAAAACTCCGAAGCAAAAACCTCTGGCTGATGAATTGGCTACTAGACATCAGTACATTGATGACAAGGACAGGAGTCGTGAAATACGTCAAAAATTAGTGTACAACCAACTGTCCCTAATAAAGAAGAAAGAAGACGCGAAAAGGACAATTATGGAAGATAGGTCATTGAAAGAAATGAAACATCGGGAAGCTGCAGAGCAGAAGCTTGAAAAACTGGCGAAAGAGAAAAAAGCTGCAGCTACCAAGTCTCTGACCGACTCGTGGGATTATCAGATACGACGCAAACAGCAGGAGAAGAAGGAACTTCGTGAGGCTGAGAGGAAAGACATGTTATCCTTAATTGAGTTAGAGAGAGTGTGTGGAGGTGAACGTATTAAAAGTATCCATCTTGACAAATGCAAACAGCCTGTTTATGACGACGTTAAGGAGACTCTGCCAGCAGCAAGACCAGAGAGAAGTTGCTCCAAGTCCTGTGAGGGAAGAACGACGTATTCTGATAAACATGATGAAGGAAAAACCAGCAAGGTTTGCAGACCTTCACTGAGCTGTCAGAAAGTTACCAATACCAATACTGTCAAACTTCCCTCACTAAACTCCAAATCTGTGCACGTCTCTAAGAATTGCCAACAGAGTTCTAAAAATGGAAAATTCCCATCCAAGGAAGTTTGGGATGCCGCTCTTAGGCTGCCGGCCACATGAACCGACAAGCAGAAGAAGATGGATGGATGGATGGACGGACGGACGGACGGATGGATGGATGGACAGACGGACGGATGGATGGACGGATAGATGGACGGATGGACGGATGGATGGATGGATGGATGGATGGATGGATGGATGGACGGATAGATGGATGGACGGACTGATGGATGGATAGATGGATGGATGGATGGACGGATAGATCGATGGACGGACGGATGGCTCTTCAAACCAGTCTTTCCTTTTCTCTTCAGCCTGTCTGTGAAAACAGCGGCTTTCACTTATCATTTACAAAACATCTTTGTAATATTTTCCGTTAGCAACGTCAGACATATGAGGCCTTAGCTTTGAAGGTAGCATAAGTCATTTTAACAAAAGGTTTTCTCTGGGTGCTCCAGTTTTCCTACAAAAACAATAGACAGACAGACAGACAGACAGACAGACATTGTCTGTAATTTTATTTATTAGTAAAATTAAGTAATCCTTCTTCAAATATAAGTTTTCTCTGGGTGCTCCAGTTTCTCTAAAAACACAAGTGACAGACAGACAGACACTGTAATTTGCTCTCTTAGTAAAATCAACTAATCTTGCTTTAAACTAAAGTTTTCTCCGGAGCTCCGGTTTCTCTACAAACACAAATGACAGACATACAGACAAACAGATAGATATTGTCTGTAATTTTGTCTATTAGTTAAATAATTCTACTTTAAACATAAATTCTCTCCGGGTCTCTACAAACATGATGCTACATAGGTTAGCTAGCTAAAATAGATAGGTCTATCAATAGGTAGGCAGGTAGAAAGATACCTGCCTACCTATTGATAGACAGGCAGGTATACCTACCTGTCTATTAGGTAGGTATACCTGTCAGTGCATAAGACTGACATGACATGATAAACATGACATAACATCTGTCATGAACATGAAGGAGTCTTTATGAATGTTCATGACTGTTGTCATGAAGTGTCATTCGGTAAATAATGACACTTTTAATGCAAAGCTGCATTAAAAGTGCCAACTTCGCATTATTTTGAAAATAAAGTCACTTTAATGCAAGGTTGGCACTTTTAATGGACTTTCACTGCAACTTCTAGAGCAACTTTGCATTAAAAGTGTCATAATAATAACATTAAAAGACAAGGACAGAACTGTATTAAATTGAAATAAGATAAAGGACAGGAAAAGGTCAAGCGACAGAATGTCAGAATTGAAAAAGGGGAGGCCTTTTAATGAGGACAATTAAAAGGAAAAGGCCGACACCAGATAGAGAGAAGAGATAGAGAGAGAGATGATGGAGGAGGACAGGAGGGAGAGAGAGAGAGAGACGGGAGAAGAAGAAGGACAGAAAAGGGGCAGGAGGACGACACGGGGAAGGGCAGAGGGAAGAGGGGGAGGGCAGGGGAGGGACAAGGAAAAGGAAAAGGCCGCACACCGGAGAGAGAGGAACGGAGAGAGGAAGAGGAGAGAGAGAGAGAGAGAGGAAGAGAAGAGAGGAGGAGAGGAGAGAGCAGATAAGAATATATATAATTACTGATATATATATAATGACATTAAAATTGTCATTATTATGACACTTTAATGTCATAATTAAATGTTTGAGGCCTTTAATTATGACAATTAAAATTAAAAGGCCTCACACCTTATATATATATATAGATATATATATATATATATATATATATATATATATATATAATATATATATATATATATAATGTCATTATATACAGTATGTATATATATATATATACACTGCCTGGCCAAAAAAAAAGTCGCCACCTGGATTTAACTAAGCAAATAGGTACAAGCCTCCTATTGGATAAGTACTGCATAGGCATCTTTCAGCTGGCAACAAGTTATTTAACCCCAGCTGATGCAATGAGTAACTCCTCATTTCTTAAACAACCATGGCAAAAGACACATCCTGTGGTCGTGGAAAAGACGTTAGTCTGTTTAAGAAGGGTCAAATCATTGGCATGCATCAAGCAGAGAAAACATTTAAGGAGATTGCAGAAACTACTAGAATTGGGTTAAGAACTGTCCAACGCATCATTAAAAACTGGAAGGATGGTGGGGAACCATCGTCTTCCAGGAAGAAATGTGGTCGGTAAAAATCCTGAACGATCGTGATTGGCGATTACTTAAACGTTTGGTCAAATCAAATCGAAGAAAAACAACAGCAGAACTCAGGAGTATGTTTAATTGTGAACGCAAAAGCATTTCCACACGCACAATGCGAAGGGAACTCAAGGGGTTGGGATTGAACAGCTGTGTAGCCGTAAGAAAACCTCTAATCAGAAAGGCTAACCAGAAAAAAAGGCTTCAATTTGCTAGGGAGCATAAAGATTGGACTCTGGAGGAATGGAAGAGGGTCATGTGGTCTGATGAGTCCAGATTTACCCTGTTCCAGAGTGATGGGCGCATCAGGGTAAGAAGAGAGGCAGGTGAAGTGATGCACCCATCATGCCTAGTGCCTACTGTACAAGCCTGTGGGGGCAGTGCTATGATCTGGGGTTGCTGCAGTTGGTCAGGTCTAGGTTCAGCAACATTGTGTGCCCAAAGAATGAGGTCAGCTGACTACCTGAATATACTGAATGACCAGGTTATTCCATCAATGGATTTTGTCTTCCCAAATGGAACGGGCATATTCCAAGATGACAATGCCGGGATTCATCGGGCTCACATTGTGACAGAGTGGTTCAGGGAGCATGAGCATGACATCTTTTTCACACATGGATTGGCCACCACAGAGTCCAGACCTTAACCCCATTGAGAATCTTTGGGATGTGCTGGAGAAGGCTTTGCGCAGTGGTCAGACTCTCCCATCATCAATACAAGATCTTGGTGAAAGATTAATGCAACACTGGATGGAAATAAACCTTTGACACTGCAGAAGCTTATTGAAACAATGCCACAGCGAATGCGGGCTGTAATCAAAGCTAAAGGCGGTCCAACAAAATATTAGAGAGTGTGACCATTTTTTGGTGGTGACCTTTTTTTTTGGCCAGGCAGTGTATATACTGTATATATATAATGACAT
Organism: Xiphophorus hellerii; assembly: GCF_003331165.1. Classification (NCBI taxonomy): domain Eukaryota; kingdom Metazoa; phylum Chordata; class Actinopteri; order Cyprinodontiformes; family Poeciliidae; genus Xiphophorus; species Xiphophorus hellerii. The sequence continues at coordinate 25,920,729 of NC_045681.1, forward strand.
TAAAAGTGTCATTATTATGACACTTTTAATGTCATAATTAAAAGTTTGAGGCCTTTAATTATGACAATTAAAATTAAAAGGCCTCACACCTTATATATTAACTTATATATATATATATATAATAATATATTAATTATAATATATTATTATATATTATATTATTATATAATATAAAAATATATATATACTGTATATATATATATAATATATATATATATATATAGCTGGTTGGATAGCTCAATAGATAAGGCATCAGTATATCAGTATAGTCTGGGTCCTTAGGCAAGACCGTTCAAGCTACTGCCTACCTCATACCATGAGAGACACAAAAATGCATAACATGCCGGCTCAGACGTCGCCCGGCCAAACAAGGTCTGCGTCAGGTGTTGGGGAACCAGAGCACCTTGATGACAAATGGGCTACTGGAACAAGACGGAAATGGGCGAGAGATGAAAATGTGGATCTGTTGGAATGCTACTACTCAAGTAACCCTAATCAGAGAGGTTACATGCAAAGACTGGTGAAGGAATGGTTACTTCGACATCCCCAGTCAACACTAAGCGCTAAACAACTAGTAGCTCAGTGTTCCAACATCCGCAAACGGCAACTGCTATCACAACTTGAGATTGACGAGATACAACACAAATGCTACGGCAAAAAGGAGGAACCTGGATGTCAGAACTGTGACATGTAGTTAAGTCCCCACCCAGTCAGGGGATACACGGCCCCCCGAATCAGAGCGAATCAGAGCTGAACGAGACGGCTGCTGACCTGAGAGAGAAAATCATGACCCGAATGACAACCAGACCTTCTCGGCGCCAATTACAACGGCTGAGTGAAGTACCATCAGAGATCATTGAGAATGTGAATGCAGCATTGAATATTATACCATTGAATAGCAATACCAAGCGACTGCAACATCAGGAAAAAGGAGCACGAGAAACTAGAGAAATACCAGGGCCTCAGGGAGGAACTGGAGAGGGCCTGGAAGGTGAAGGTCATCGGGGCCCTCGGGGCAGTCACCCCCAATCTGGACCAATGGCTACAACAGATCCCAGGAACAACATCAGACATCTCAGTCCAGAAATGCAGTCCTTGCACAGCCAAGATACTGCGCAGAACCCTCAAGCTCCCAGGCCTCTGGTAGAGGACCTGAGCTCAGAGGATAAGAGGATAAGAGCGGGTGGTTCTTATCAGAGGATAAGAACCACCCGCTCTTATGGGTGGGTGAGAAGGGAATTTTTTTTTTATATACTGTATATAATGACATTAAAAGTGTCATAATAATGACAATTAAAAGTGTGAGGCCTTTAATTATGACAATTAAAAGGCTTCACACCTTATATACATTAATTTCCCAAATCTCTCTGGAGTCACTTAAATAATGTCCAACTAAAGAACAGAACAGAATGTTAGGATGTTTCTGTGTGAACAAAAAGGTGTTTGGTACTGAAACTATGACAGGCCCACTTCATGAACTGTGAACTGAAATAGTAAAACTCGACTCATCATGTCTACTTTTCTATAAATGGACAAACATTCTTGTAAAAAAGGCCAACAGCCGCATAATGTTCAAATAAAAATAAGGGTAATTAAATTTCTAAGTATGATTTTCAAATAAAGTTCAGGTTAATGACTAGTTTTCACTAGTCATTAACCTGAACTTCTACCTTGATAATAAACTGGTTTTAGGTTTATTAATCCTATGAATTTAGGAAAAAGTTCTTCAATGACTTTAAATGCAGTTTTGAGTAGATTTGATTTTAATTTCTGGGAGAGCAGATCACACCAGGACTGTCTCTCCACAGCTGCTTGTGTCTCATTAATGTTGGCAGGTATGATGTGATCTTGAGATTCTGTTTCAAACTGAGTTTATACACCTCTGGAAAACATTTAAAGTTTCTCTGATTTGACTCTTTATAGGTATATGTTTGAGTAAAATGAATATTGTTTACTCTATGAATTACTGACAACATATTTCTTCATTCTGTTTGTGAATGTATGTAAATAAGCAGTTAGATTTAGAAAACTGCACCAGCAAATATCTTTTCATGGGTCTTAGCCTTACTGGGGGCTAAGCACCCCTAAAAGTCAGATCCTAGACTGGTTCTGACTTTTAGGTCTGATCTAAAAGTTCAGACCTGAATGAGTGACATCATTCATTCTGTGGAAAAACAGATTGCTCTTATGGATGCAGTAGATGATGTTTTTAAAGAGCGATCCAGTCAGGAAATGTCAGTAAAACGTTTGTTTGTTCAATGCCATGTGGAGCCTGAGATCTCATACTTTGATCTCAGGCCTTATTATTATTATTATTATATACTTGGGATCATGGCTCAGATTGAATACACCAAAAAACTTGAAAAAGTAATTGCCTTACACTGAAGAGGATTTGATCTTGATAATGTGCATTTCAAGAAGCCAACCACAGACAAGTGAGCTGTTGGCTCCAGATCTGTTGGCTCCAGATCAGCAGGATTCATGTCATGAAGTAACTTTTTCACTCGCCAGACATTGAACCAACAGAGAACTAGATTACATCACAAGTGGTAAAAAACCAAGAAATGTAGATGACTTGTTAAATAGTACAGCTCTGGAATGGAATCCATCTCTGATATTTAGCAGTGTATATCAATGGGGTCAACTCCATACACTTCATTCATTTAATCATAGAACAAAGTGATTACACAATTAATGAGTAGTACAGGGACGCTCGCTATTATTCAGTTTATAGAGTGAAAGGAGTTTTCCTGACTTTTTTTTTTCCCCCATGTTTTGATTTGAAACAGAACAGATCAGAGGTGGGGACTCGAGTCACATGACTTGGACTCGAGTCAGACTCGAGTCGTTAAAATCACGACTTGAGACTTGACTTGAAAAAATGCTCAAAGACTCGGACTTGACTTTGACTTTCATGCCATTGACTTGGGACTTGACTCGACTTGAAGCTGTTTACTTGAAAAGACTTGATATTTTTTACTCAAAGTCTTAAAATTTAAAACACATTATTTATAAAGTGGCGTCATTAATTAATTTCACTCATTCCGTATCAATATGCGCAGACCGTCACTATGTTTTTCCTCTCTCCTTATGTATGTATGTGTACGTAGCTGCAGCACAACCAATCAAATTAACAGGATTTGGACGTTTAAAAAAACGCGGCAAAGTTACAGAGCTCAGGGAACGAAATAGAAATAACCGCTCGAATATGCTTCCGCGAGTAATTTCTTTTGGCTACGTAGGTTATGAACTTTCGACTAAAAAACGAACTGCAACTTGTAAAACATGCAAGAAGAGAATATCGGATGGAGATGCCACGACGTCCAACTTTGTCCGGCATTTGAAGCTTCACAGAGATCGGTAGGTGGCACTTTTCTTTTGCTGTAAGATAGTTGACTTTAGCTAACTTCGGGTTAGCATGTGTACTCCGGGTTAAATTGGTGATGATTTACCATAAATCCGGTCCTTCAAATGCCTCCACAAATAATGTGCACCGTGTTAGCTCAGGAAGCCGGTGGATAGTGAGCGGGGCTCCGGAACAGAAAGCAGATTCTGGACCTGAACACAGGGAACAGAGTCTCTCTGTCCCATCATGATGATGAGCCGGGTCTAGTATCATCTAAGGATGGTTGGTGTATTTGAAGACATCTACGTTGGGAAATTATATTGACAATATATTGTTTACTGCAGTCAGTGCATTAAGTCAACTGTTTTTGACGTAATGCACTGACCGGCGTGACTGTCACATGTGGCACAGAACCCATTTCCAAGTAGTATAGCTTTGCTGGGAAAAAAAAAAAAAGACCAAATACAGTGACTGTCCCAAATAAATTTTGTGTTTAGAATATCTGTCCCATATTTACGGAGGACTGAAACTAACATACTTAGAAATAAAAGCAGAAAAATAAATGCACCAGACCTTCCTGAGTTTACTTGTGATAACTTCATTTATACTTATTTCATTTTTTGAAAACTATGATTGTTGTAGTGTTGATGTTTATTTATGAATAGAAGGAGTAAACTGAAGTCAAATGTAATTCATGAATGGCTGTAATTTATTTTCTGACATCTGTTTACTTCTGACAGATTTGAAGAATACCAGATGAATAAGAGGATCACAAATGAACCTCAAATACGTATTTTAAAAAGAACAAATGGTCTAATATTTGAATTTTATGTATAATTGCAAATTATATAAAAAAAAATAAAATAAAAACGACTCGAAATGACTTGAAATTAAAGGTTCCTGACTTGAGACTTGACTCGACTTTTGCCTGTCTTTACTTGAGACTTGACTCGGACTTGAGGACAAAGACTTGAGACTTACTTGAGACTTGCAACACAGTGACTTGGTCACACCTCTGGAACAGATTCATAAAAGCTATAAGGATTCAAAATTTACTCAAATTTAAGATTTACACTTATTTTAAATAAAAGTACCGTATTTGCTATATCAATGTATCATGAGATAGTAAAAGTGGTATTCATTAGACGAAAGATAGAAAAACTGGCCTTTATTTAGTCTTTTTACATATGGCTTTAGCTTTTCTTTTATTACAAATAAGTTTTACAAAACGATTCTGAGGACTTCTGAATCAAGCAGAGGTGGAAAACAAAAAAAAACAAAAACAAAACTAAGAGGCTGACAACAATGACGCGTTTGCCATCAGATGCCCCCAACTTTCAGCATGACTGCGGCTGAAAGACAGCAACCGGCCGTAAAAAAAAAAAAAGACAGCAAGAGAACATTTTGTCGACACACGGCAGCAAAACGGACGAGACGAACAAGATGGACAGAGGTGGTGACATTTTTTTTTCCCCCAGAATCACAGGAAGAAAAAGCAAGAACCGCGGAGTCGACGCGAGTCCCTTTCCTGTGCCTGACGAGGCTCATTTACATCACGACAGTTTACATCTCGTAGAGCTTCCAGCCGCTGGTCTGAAACCACCGACATCAGAGCAGGTTAAAAGAAGGCCGGTTCACCCCGTTCGGCCCAGTGTTGAGAAACAGTTACTCTCTGCACAGTGAGCGGCGCTCGTCAGCCGCCGCCACAGATTTCTAAACTTCATCAGTATTTTTCCTACAGGTCTAAGGACTAAATTACAGCTCCTTCAGTTATTTGATTCAGTGGAATTAGAAGACATTATCAGAAAGATCAAATGCATACATAGAAACCATCAACACCCCATCACATTAGATTGCACTGCATTAAAATTTCACTTTTCAAGGATCCACCAAACTGGCACATGATGTGTATTTAAAAAAAAAAAAAAAAGTTGTTTTCGGACACGTTTTTTTTTTTTTCCTCCCTCCTGGTAAAGTTCGTCAACGGCGACCGTCGTTCCAAATCCCTGTCAGAGAAGGTGTTGCATAAGCAGGATGTGAAGTCTCTTGCATACGGAGGCGTCTCATGTCTCTCTCCTCGCCTTCTTCTTCTTCGCAGGTTTGGGCACTTGGCTCTCTTCGATTTTTTCTGTGGAAACGAGGCAAAGAACACCTTCAACGCATGAGGCAGAAAATTTAATCATGGAGAACTAGTCGTTTTGAAAAGTTGAAGCACAATAGAACTCTTGGATTACCAAAAAAAAAAAAAAAACAACTTTCTGTGATTTTCTTTTAGTTTTGCAATTTTTTGGGAACAAGTCTGACTTTTCAGCATTTAAAATGCCTAATCCAAGACATTTTGTACTTGCCTGACCAAATTACCCCGACTCCTATAATGAGCTCAGCAGATGAGCAGTTCCACCAGGTGTTTTGCTAATTGCTGCTGGCTAGTCTGAAGGAGCTGAGTGGAGAGTTGTAAAGGAGGGCCGCTCTGTGAGGCAGAAAGCTGGAAACTGAGGAGGAGCTACGTCTTAAAGGCGGAGCTAAGTCCTGCCAGGTGTTTGGCACAGGTGAATGGTTGCCATGGGAGATTAAAGTATTTATTGAAAATTTATGAAAGAAACACTCCAGATACGCTATAATGTAAAACAAAAAAAAAATAAGTTGATTTATGATGATACTGTCCCTTTAATAACTCTTATTAATTGTCTTACAACTTTTCTTTTTTACCAAATAGAAAAATTAAAGCAAAATAGATTTTTAGTTGTTTACTTTGATAACAAAATTTACTGATTCGTTAGTTTTTACTTAGAAAAAGGTATGACTACACTGCAAGTATAATCAAAACATGCCTGAACAGCGCCCCCTTGAGAAGCATTGGACCAAGTGCGACGTTCTTACTTTGCTCTGTCGAAGCAGGAAGGTTGTTCTGCTTGTAAGCGGGCTCTCCATCGGTTGGCTTCTGTATAGCAAAAAATAAATAAATAAATATATATATATACTGTATATTAGAAATTCAGACTAGAAATAGAAACAATAAAGGTGCGTCGCATCGGTCAAGCAGAAAAGGGATGAACCTCAGTTTTTGGGTCACTCACTGTTCCTTTTACCTCACATCACACTCAGCGTAACAGAGGAAAACCAATAACTGTGTTACGTAAAATAAGAGCTTGGTACAATCAGATAAAGCACCGGCGGTACTGGAACAGTTCACCGAGACAACATCTTGCTCGTCATGTGAATCAATAACTTATTATCCAGCATTTCTTTAATAAACTGCAGCTATGAGTCATCCAGTGAATCACATCTGGTCCAGAAAATACGTCCCTTTGTTTGCAGCGGCTAATTTACCTGAATGTCAAGAGAGCTGACAGAATCAGTACCTGAGAATGTTGAACACCAAAAATGAAAGTGCGACTGCAGACCTGATATACAATTAATCTCATTTGTATTTAGACAATTACAAGAAAAAAAAATCAATTGATTAAAAAAAAGTATTCTTAGCATTTTTTTTTTTCAATCTGATTTGAAAGTATATTCCTAGATTGTTCTTTAAGTGCCATAAATTTAAGGAGAAATAAGTGTGATTACATTTTTTTTTCCATAATAGAGCAACTGTACAATAATACTCTATTTTGTGTTCCAGCTAATCTGGACATGTTGCGCTGGATTGTTGGTGGCTATTAGCTATGTTTGCTACTAGCGGACAACAAATTTAGCTAACATACAGCAACAAGTTACTTTTAACTTCTAGTCTTTGGCTCCTGGTGATTTTAAATCCATTAGTCACCTTAACATTCGTTTAGCAGAGCTTTACTTTCAAACAAGTGCAAAGCAAACATCAGGGTGTTAAAAAAAGCCGTTTCCAGTTTCCTTAGTCTCTACAAAAATATGTAGTTGCCATTAATTATATATTCATAGAGTAGATAATCATAAGTCCTAATAAAAATAATTTTTTATTGATTGTGTAGCGTGGTCTTCGTTGACTGTATTAGTTTTCTTATTGAGTAAAATTAAAAGATGATCTCAGATCAGTAAACAATAACAGTCCGAAACTGCATTGACGTTCTCTCTGACTTTTAGTGTTTGTCCAGCCTTGGCACTGAAAACCCCTCAGATAAATAAATCACATTAAAAGTGTTCTAGTTTTCGTGTGTGTTTCAAAAGAAGAGGTGACACTGCACCAGCTGGAACGCAGCCAGCCTTACAGGGTGACTCTAATCCGGGGACTTTACAGTCATTCTGAATCAGGGAATCTGAATGAATGCCATGTGGTGCCGGTAAACTCCGGCCAAACGAGACCAGAGCACTCCTGGGCTAAGACGGATTTATCTAATTCTTTGGACAGATGGAAAGTAGGTTTGCATGACTGTGATTTGGGATGTTAAAGTCACACAAAGGTGTTTACTGTCCACTAGTTAGAGAGGTCGTCTAGCAAAACAGTCAAGTGTCGCCTTAGTTTCACAGAGAAAACCATAAAGTAATCAGAAAATCTAGCTTCAAACAGAGCAGGAACAACCCTTACCTTTATATTATATTAATAACACTTGTCGATTAATTCATCTTACAGCAAAAGTACCAAAGGCGTACTAGATATAGTGCCTTGCAGCAATATTAATACCCCTTAAATTTTCCCATATTTTTATGTCACAGTAACAAACTTCAATGTATTTCAGCAGGGTTTTGTATGATAGACCAGGTAGTGCATAGTAGCGTGTTGGGTGGAAAACAAACTGTGAAGTTCTACTTATAACTTTGTTTTTAGGATACTTACTGGCATCATCCATGACATCCAGGTCATTGGCCAACTCGGCACTGGTCAGATGATACTTTTCTGGATCACTGAGGGCCGTGAGCAGGATGAGCAACACCACGGCATTGATGAGCTTTAGGGACACAGGACATACGGGTAAGAAACGGGCAAATTACAGTGGAGCTGTAGAACTTAAAATGCACACATGAACTCTAGGTGTTGTGCAGGACGTAAAGTGGATGTTATAAACACAGGAACGTTAAAGGTCTGCTTGGAAATTTGTGTTTTGGTGCAACACAATCTCTGGCTTGTGCAGTTCGTTATGCTGATGACTCATTCATCCCTATTGATGGGGTGAAGCAACGGAGCATTCTTCGCATTCAATAGGCAACCTGACACCAAACCTGCTACCTGAAGAGACCTGCTGCTGATTTATTAATAGCAGGCAGAAAAAGGATTTTTCCACAGGCCCTTTAAATTGACTTCAAAATGCTGCTGAGTTTTCCCCTCGTTTTCAATTAGGAGACAATAACCCGGAATAAACTGTGATAGTTGCCTACATTTAGCTGCACACTCATCTGCTGCGCTAGTTATAGCCTAACGATCTTAGAGGTAAACAATAACAAACTATTGGCCTGTCACGATAACATTTTACTGGACGATAAATTATCACAGAAATTATTGCGATAAAAGAAAACATTATTATTACTTATTTTGAGACCGTTTTTAAGTCATGTGTAGATAACAGCATAATAATTCAAATTCAGCCCTCTGCGAGATCAATAAGTTTCAATTTTGTAAAGAACACTTTACCCTCGACAAGGAAGATATTTTAAATGTATAATATTGTTATATAAAAAATAACAATAAAAAAAGACCAAAAAACAATCAACTGAAAATTAAACCAAACGCAACCGAAACCGTAAATAAATTAGATTACAAAGTTTCTTTAAGCAAAATAGCCCTTCAAAAAATATGAATAGTCAGAATGGACATTAATGGGGGGGCTTTTAACTTATCACGCGATTAATTGATTAATTGCTTATTGCGACAGGCTTACAAACCCATAAAAATGACCAGAATACCCTGAAATAATATTTCATCCTTTGTTGGAGTGCAGTATCCAACCTGAATCCCTCCAACGAGGCCACGCTTCCCCGCTTGCTGCCGAATGTCTACAGGGATGCAGTGGGACGCAGACGGATGCTCACCATATACCAGACCCCCAGGATGATGGTTCCTGTGCGGACATGGCAGCACAGGCAGCAGCTTGTGGAGTACCAGCGGTCCCACGGGGACATCATCATCTTGTCTGTGAACATTTACACGCAGGGTCGGTGACGGGTCGGGTTGGGAAGGAAAGCAGTCGCCTCGTCGTCCGAGCCACGTCCGCCGAGCGCCGAGTCTCGCCGAGAAATGACGAGAATCATCCGCTGTTGGTCTTTCGGTTGTTTACTCGTCGCTCGAGCGGATTATAAACGCGCCGCCGCGTCAAGTTCGACGCCATCTGAGGCGGAAAGCGGAAATCTGATTCCAAATTAAAAGCTGAATTTCACATTGAAGCAAAAATGTTTTAAGAAATTTCTCGAATAGGGAATCTTTGAAATTTTATAACAACACAGTTTCAGTGTACTTTTTTTCTTCAGGTGAAGGAAAGAACTATTTAGCTGGTATCAGTCGAATTGTGAACGCTCAGAAGCTGAAACTTCTTAAGGAAAGGAAAATTAACAGGCAGGGTCCCCGAGGTCAAACGTCCACATGAGAATATGAAGTCTTTCCCAGTTCAAAATCCAACATGACTGACATCAATATAATTTAGTGATAACACTTTAATTGTACATTGTAGCAGACACTTGTGAATGGGCCCCATATGAAATTTTTTTTAATTTTTTTTGCATTGGTTGATTATTAACTGGCCCTGGGGTCAATTGACTTCTTTGGGGTGAACAAACACAGCAACACAGGCCAACATTTTTTTTTTTTTGAGGGGAAGGATCTATTTTTTGGAGCCACAGATACAACAGAAATTAATCTAGCTTGCAGACCCCATTCAAGTTTTGGTCTAATTACTTCAGCTAAAGTTATTTTGAAGAGTACTTCCGGTGGTAATCTGTGCTACCTTGATTGAACAACCTCGGTCATGGTGACGATAAACACCCGAAAGGAGTTGGACTCAAATCCGATTATGTAATGCGTGATTTCGAGAAAGTTACTGAGCGGATTAAACTCAGAACACGAATCTGGAAATTATGGGCCAATTCAGAGGTGGGGACTCGAGTCACATGACTTGGACTCGAGTCAGACTCGAGTCGTTAAAATCACGACTTGAGACTTGACTTGAAAAAATGCTCAAAGACTCGGACTTGACTTTGACTTTCATGCCATTGACTTGGGACTTGACTCGACTTGAAGCTGTTTACTTGAAAAGACTTGATATTTTTTACTCAAAGTCTTAAAATTTAAAACACATTATTTATAAAGTGGCGTCATTAATTAATTTCACTCATTCCGTATCAATATGCGCAGACCGTCACTATGGTTTTCCTCTCTCCTTATGTATGTATGTGTACGTAGCTGCAGCACAACCAATCAAATTAACAGGATTTGGACGTTTAAAAAAACGCGGCAAAGTTACAGAGCTCAGGGAACGAAATACGAAATAACCGCTCGAATATGCTTCCGCGAGTAATTTCTTTTGGCTACGTAGGTTATGAACTTTCGACTAAAAAACGAACTGCAACTTGTAAAACATGCAAGAAGAGAATATCGGATGGAGATGCCACGACGTCCAACTTTGTCCGGCATTTGAAGCTTCACAAAGATCGGTAGGTGGCACTTTTCTTTTGCTGTAAGATAGTTGACTTTAGCTAACTTCGTGTTAGCATGTGTACTCCGGGTTAAATTGGTGATGATTTACCATAAATCCGGTCCTTCAAATGCCTCCACAAATAATGTGCACCGTGTTAGCTCAGGAAGCCGGTGGATAGTGAGCGGGGCTCCGGAACAGAAAGCAGATTCTGGACCTGAACACAGGGAACAGAGTCTCTCTGTCCCATCATGATGATGAGCCGGGTCTAGTATCATCTAAGGATGGTTGGTGTATTTGAAGACATCTACGTTGGGAAATTATATTGACAATATATTGTTTACTGCAGTCAGTGCATTAAGTCAACTGTTTTTGACGTAATGCACTGACCGGCGTGACTGTCACATGTGGCACAGAACCCATTTCCAAGTAGTATAGCTTTGCTGGGAAAAAAAAAAAAAGACCAAATACAGTGACTGTCCCAAATAAATTTTGTGTTTAGAATATCTGTCCCATATTTACGGAGGACTGAAACTAACATACTTAGAAATAAAAGCAGAAAAATAAATGCACCAGACCTTCCTGAGTTTACTTGTGATAACTTCATTTATACTTATTTCATTTTTTGAAAACTATGATTGTTGTAGTGTTGATGTTTATTTATGAATAGAAGGAGTAAACTGAAGTCAAATGTAATTCATGAATGGCTGTAATTTATTTTCTGACATCTGTTTACTTCTGACAGATTTGAAGAATACCAGATGAATAAGAGGATCACAAATGAACCTCAAATACGTATTTTAAAAAGAACAAATGGTCTAATATTTGAATTTTATGTATAATTGCAAATTATATAAAAAAAAATAAAATAAAAACGACTCGAAATGACTTGAAATTAAAGGTTCCTGACTTGAGACTTGACTCGACTTTTGCCTGTCTTTACTTGAGACTTGACTCGGACTTGAGGACAGAGACTTGAGACTTACTTGAGACTTGCAACACAGTGACTTGGTCACACCTCTGGGTCAATTCTTTACCCAGATCCGTTTATTTATTTATTTATTTATTTACCGTTGAAGCTGTGTTAAAAGATAAAGCAGTCTAACATCGCTATTTAAGGCGTAATATTTCACATGGCAAATAATTGATAGAAGAGTAATAGAAAACCAACAGACGCAGCGGTCATCACATGCTGTTCGAACAGGTGATTCAATGTAATTGAAACTTTAAATGTTCAGACTGGGCGGCGTGGACAACCGCCCAGGGCATCATCATGTGGGCCGCATCATGATGAAGTGACTGTATCTATACTGAAATAATATATTCTGGACACCTTTATATATATATTTAAAAAACCTGTACTTTCTTTGGCACTTTTTCAGATGGTGGGTAGTAGGGAATTTTCCATAAAAAAAGAAATCTATAAAACGATCTGTATTTTCAGTCTGCAAAATGAAACAAAACTACTAAACATAGCCATAAATAACTGTTTTTATCTGATGAAGCAGCCTAATAAACATCTTAGAAGGAAGTTTCAATGAAATGCATTAAAAAAATAAACATTTTGGTGCAAGTCAAAAATTCCCTAAAATTAGATATTTTAAAAAACAAACAAAAAATCCCTGTTTTCTACCACCAATATCTATGAAACTATTAAAGATGGCCAAAATGGATGACTTTATATTATTCAGCGGCCTAATTTATCTTTAGTAGAGAAGTTTTATTTATTTGTATGAAAGATACAAATTTGAGAAGTGGTCAAAAAAATACACAATTTTGTCAATTTTTGAATTTTTTTTCCGTCGGTCAAATTAGCTCTGGTAGCATTTTTGTGGCCTAATAAATCTTTATTAAACAGTCCCAGACCCCTACAAAAAATTGAGCTTGTTAAGATTACATAGTCGGCTGGAAAAAATAGCTTTTGGGGCTTGGTTTCCAAAAGCCCCAAAAGCCTCCGTCATAATCGCCCTTTAGCCATTTCCCGAATCAGAAGCTACAATCGGAAGCCAAATTCAGCTTTGATCCAGACGGTCAGTTAGGATCGCCGCCACAGTTAGAGGACTGGACTGACGTTTCCTTCTGTGCAGTCCGGTTCTGTTTAGGATCCTGCTCATCATGCTATTAATGGTTTTAACCACAGTGCAAAGCAGCATCCGTGTCTCTCCATGTTTTAGACCAAACATGAAGGGAAACTTGACCAAGGGAAGCTAGTACAGTTAGCCACTGTGCTAGCCTAGCATAAAACCGCCACTTCCTGGACATACAATTATCACGTTTAAACAAGATACGTATCACGTCTAAGATAAGTATCACGCTATAACGTGATGGCACTCTAAATATTTTTTTTCCTGTGTGATAGCAATGCGCTTCCATACAAATCAAACCAAAATTAATACTGTTCCATCTGAGGACAGTCGGGAATAAAACCCACTTCCGTTTTTCAGTTGAATGTGTTTGGCTCATTTGTCTACACTGGGCCACACATATATACAAGCATGAACAGCAGCCTAATAGGATTAAAGATAAAAAAGTGTGTAACACCCCCAGCCCCAAATGAAGGATTGTGGCTTTACTGATGAACGTGAGGTTTATTGGAAAGTTAACCCTGAGTTTCATTGTAATAGCTGTATGCACAAACACACACACACACACACCACACACACACACACACACACACACACACACACAAAGGACAGTGTAAGCTACAAAAACACAACCAGAACATTTCAACTAAAAATAATATTCACCTCTAAAAATATCAACTCTAATTCAAAACTATGCCCTAGTGTTTATATACAACAAATTCACAATTTCAATCGATTACAAAATTAGAACCGTCCTTATTTACAAAACAAACAAACCTTGTGCCTCTATCAAGGGGTTCGCTAATAACAAGACACATTTTAACACGTTGTTGTAACTTGTCTTCTGTTCCTTTCTGTCGTTAAGCTGCCATTCTACAACATATATAGAGCAAAAATAAAAATAAAATAACATCAAATCAAAAACTGGAAGTCATATGTTATACAAAATAAAACGAGATAAAGGAAAAAAGCCCTTAAGATGTCTAAATGAGAAACGGCCACAGTTTAACCTGAGTTCATCAAACACTTTTCCTCACAAAAACCTCTTTTGATGAGGAAAACACTGTTGAGCAGATTCAATGGGAAACCGGGTGATTGTGTTTTGCACATTGTTAAGCCCATATCAATTACAGCCACATTGGCAGAAACTAGTCTAATATGTTGGGAAAAGTTTCATTTGTCTTAATATGAACGAATTTATTTGGAAATGTTTTAATGGTTTGAAACATCTCCTTTACTAGAAGGTGGGAATCACTTCAGAGCTTTTCCTGGTTACCATAGCAATAGCAACTAATGCGACACTTCTACCTGACTGATGATGTCACTAGGATCAGATGCTTTGTGTCATAGAGCTATGACATCAGCTCTGAAACCTCTTAAATAGTTTGTCACTTGTGTTCTAGAGCCAGACTTGCAGAACCCAGCGGATTTATAGTTAATTGTTCTCTTTTCATTGTTAGACAGAAACGGAAGATGGATTCCCGTCAATTACCTAAGATTATTAATCCTTTGCTAAGGACAAGACAGAAGACGGAACCGAATGAAGAATCGAACCGACTTCGAGAACAGGAAGAATCTTTAAACACCTATGTTTCTTACTGGACTAAATACACTAAAGATACGGAACCTGAAAGAAAAATGACGGAAAGACTGCTGAGCCAAAGAGCTCCCTACGCGTCCACAGCTTATTACAGCGAGGTTTCTGGAAAAGACAAACTGTTTAAAAAGCCTTTAAAAGTAAAAGAAATGGCTAAGCGGGAGTCAAATGAAGGCTTTCCGCCTATATTTCAAAACACGCGTCCTGAAAAGGTTCCATCTCAACAGGATTGCAAGAAAATTGTTTATAACAATCTGGATGAAATAAAAAAAAAGAAACTGCTAGTTACATCCTTTTGGAGGAAAAGCGTCGTGCAGAGAGGGCCAAGCAGCATTTACACCAAAAGTTACAAGAGGAACAAGGAGGGAGAAGAAAGATAAAATGAAACAGATTCTGACTGATACATGGGACACCCAGGTTCAATATAAAAGCAGAAAAACATGGAGAAGGCTGAAATTGAAAGGCAACAAATGGCTGCCATAATGCAGTCAGATAGACTGCATAAAAATGAAGAAATGGAAATGAAGAGACAGAAGAAAGAGAAAAGCCGGAATTTTTTGAGACATAATGAGATTCAACTTAACCAAAAAGAGCAAAAGAAATCTAGAGGGGACAGTTTAAAGAATATATTAAAGAAAGAAACTGATTATGATGTTCTTTTACACAATAAGCAATGCAACAAGATGGCCAAGGATGAAGTTACCAAATTATCACATCAAATACAGCAGCAGGAGAAAACTCCGAAGCAAAAACCTCTGGCTGATGAATTGGCTACTAGACATCAGTACATTGATGACAAGGACAGGAGTCGTGAAATACGTCAAAAATTAGTGTACAACCAACTGTCCCTAATAAAGAAGAAAGAAGACGCGAAAAGGACAATTATGGAAGATAGGTCATTGAAAGAAATGAAACATCGGGAAGCTGCAGAGCAGAAGCTTGAAAAACTGGCGAAAGAGAAAAAAGCTGCAGCTACCAAGTCTCTGACCGACTCGTGGGATTATCAGATACGACGCAAACAGCAGGAGAAGAAGGAACTTCGTGAGGCTGAGAGGAAAGACATGTTATCCTTAATTGAGTTAGAGAGAGTGTGTGGAGGTGAACGTATTAAAAGTATCCATCTTGACAAATGCAAACAGCCTGTTTATGACGACGTTAAGGAGACTCTGCCAGCAGCAAGACCAGAGAGAAGTTGCTCCAAGTCCTGTGAGGGAAGAACGACGTATTCTGATAAACATGATGAAGGAAAAACCAGCAAGGTTTGCAGACCTTCACTGAGCTGTCAGAAAGTTACCAATACCAATACTGTCAAACTTCCCTCACTAAACTCCAAATCTGTGCACGTCTCTAAGAATTGCCAACAGAGTTCTAAAAATGGAAAATTCCCATCCAAGGAAGTTTGGGATGCCGCTCTTAGGCTGCCGGCCACATGAACCGACAAGCAGAAGAAGATGGATGGATGGATGGAGGACGGACGGACGGATGGATGGATGGACAGACGGACGGATGGATGGACGGATAGATGGACGGATGGAGGATGGATGGATGGTGGATGGATGGATGGATGGATGGATGGACGGATAGATGGATGGACGGACTGATGGATGGATAGATGGATGGATGGATGGACGGATAGATCGATGGACGGACGGATGGCTCTTCAAACCAGTCTTTCCTTTTCTCTTCAGCCTGTCTGTGAAAACAGCGGCTTTCACTTATCATTTACAAAACATCTTTGTAATATTTTCCGTTAGCAACGTCAGACATATGAGGCCTTAGCTTTGAAGGTAGCATAAGTCATTTTAACAAAAGGTTTTCTCTGGGTGCTCCAGTTTTCCTACAAAAACAATAGACAGACAGACAGACAGACAGACAGACATTGTCTGTAATTTTATTTATTAGTAAAATTAAGTAATCCTTCTTCAAATATAAGTTTTCTCTGGGTGCTCCAGTTTCTCTAAAAACACAAGTGACAGACAGACAGACACTGTAATTTGCTCTCTTAGTAAAATCAACTAATCTTGCTTTAAACTAAAGTTTTCTCCGGAGCTCCGGTTTCTCTACAAACACAAATGACAGACATACAGACAAACAGATAGATATTGTCTGTAATTTTGTCTATTAGTTAAATAATTCTACTTTAAACATAAATTCTCTCCGGGTCTCTACAAACATGATGCTACATAGGTTAGCTAGCTAAAATAGATAGGTCTATCAATAGGTAGGCAGGTAGAAAGATACCTGCCTACCTATTGATAGACAGGCAGGTATACCTACCTGTCTATTAGGTAGGTATACCTGTCAGTGCATAAGACTGACATGACATGATAAACATGACATAACATCTGTCATGAACATGAAGGAGTCTTTATGAATGTTCATGACTGTTGTCATGAAGTGTCATTCGGTAAATAATGACACTTTTAATGCAAAGCTGCATTAAAAGTGCCAACTTCGCATTATTTTGAAAATAAAGTCACTTTAATGCAAGGTTGGCACTTTTAATGGACTTTCACTGCAACTTCTAGAGCAACTTTGCATTAAAAGTGTCATAATAATAACATTAAAAGACAAGGACAGAACTGTATGAATTGAATATATATATATAATGATGACATTAAAAGTGTCATTATTTCGACACTTTAATGTCATAATTAAAAGTGTGAGGCCTTTTAATTATGACAATTAAAATGAAAAGGCCTCACACCATATATATATTAAGTTATATATATATATATGATGTCATTATATACAGTATGTATATATATATATATACTGTATATATATATAATGACATTAAAAGTGTCATTATTACGACACTTTTAATGTCATATTTAATAGTGTGAGGCATTTTAATTATGACAATTAAAATTAAAAGGCCTCACACCTTATATATATTAACTTATATATTAAATTATATATATATATATATATTAATTATAATATATTATTATATATTATATTATCATATAATAATATATATATATACTGTATATATATAATGACATTAAAATTGTCATTATTATGACACTTTTAATGTCATAATTAAATGTTTGAGGCCTTTAATTATGACAATTAAAATTAAAAGGCCTCACACCTTATATATATATATATATATATATATATATATATATATATATATATATAATATATATATATATATATATATATATAATGTCATTATATACAGTATGTATATATATATATACACTGCCTGGCCAAAAAAAAAGTCGCCACCTGGATTTAACTAAGCAAATAGGTACAAGCCTCCTATTGGATAAGTACTGCATAGGCATCTTTCAGCTGGCAACAAGTTATTTAACCCCAGCTGATGCAATGAGTAACTCCTCATTTCTTAAACAACCATGGCAAAAGACACATCCTGTGGTCGTGGAAAAGACGTTAGTCTGTTTAAGAAGGGTCAAATCATTGGCATGCATCAAGCAGAGAAAACATTTAAGGAGATTGCAGAAACTACTAGAATTGGGTTAAGAACTGTCCAACGCATCATTAAAAACTGGAAGGATGGTGGGGAACCATCGTCTTCCAGGAAGAAATGTGGTCGGTAAAAATCCTGAACGATCGTGATTGGCGATTACTTAAACGTTTGGTCAAATCAAATCGAAGAAAAACAACAGCAGAACTCAGGAGTATGTTTAATTGTGAACGCAAAAGCATTTCCACACGCACAATGCGAAGGGAACTCAAGGGGTTGGGATTGAACAGCTGTGTAGCCGTAAGAAAACCTCTAATCAGAAAGGCTAACCAGAAAAAAAGGCTTCAATTTGCTAGGGAGCATAAAGATTGGACTCTGGAGGAATGGAAGAGGGTCATGTGGTCTGATGAGTCCAGATTTACCCTGTTCCAGAGTGATGGGCGCATCAGGGTAAGAAGAGAGGCAGGTGAAGTGATGCACCCATCATGCCTAGTGCCTACTGTACAAGCCTGTGGGGGCAGTGCTATGATCTGGGGTTGCTGCAGTTGGTCAGGTCTAGGTTCAGCAACATTGTGTGCCCAAAGAATGAGGTCAGCTGACTACCTGAATATACTGAATGACCAGGTTATTCCATCAATGGATTTTGTCTTCCCAAATGGAACGGGCATATTCCAAGATGACAATGCCGGGATTCATCGGGCTCACATTGTGACAGAGTGGTTCAGGGAGCATGAGACATCTTTTTCACACATGGATTGGCCACCACAGAGTCCAGACCTTAACCCCATTGAGAATCTTTGGGATGTGCTGGAGAAGGCTTTGCGCAGTGGTCAGACTCTCCCATCATCAATACAAGATCTTGGTGAAAGATTAATGCAACACTGGATGGAAATAAACCTTTGACACTGCAGAAGCTTATTGAAACAATGCCACAGCGAATGCGGGCTGTAATCAAAGCTAAAGGCGGTCCAACAAAATATTAGAGAGTGTGACCATTTTTTGGTGGTGACCTTTTTTTTTGGCCAGGCAGTGTATATACTGTATATATATAATGACATTAAAAGTGTCATTATTATGACACTTTTAATGAATTAAAAGTTTGAGGCCTTTAATTATGACAATTAAAATTAAAAGGCCTCACACCTTATATATATTAACTATATATATATATATAATAATATATTAATTAAATATATATATATTATATTATTATATAATAATAATAAAAATATATATATAATATATATAATATATATATATATATATATATAGCTGGTTGGATAGCTCAATAGATAAGGCATCAGTATATCAGTATAGTCTGGGTCCTTAGGCAAGACCGTTCAAGCTACTGCCTACCTCATACCATGAGAGACACAAAAATGCATAACATGCCGGCTCAGACGTCGCCCGGCCAAACAAGGTCTGCGTCAGGTGTTGGGGAACCAGAGCACCTTGATGACAAATGGGCTACTGGAACAAGACGGAAATGGGCGAGAGATGAAAATGTGGATCTGTTGGAATGCTACTACTCAAGTAACCCTAATCAGAGAGGTTACATGCAAAGACTGGTGAAGGAATGGTTACTTCGACATCCCCAGTCAACACTAAGCGCTAAACAACTAGTAGCTCAGTGTTCCAACATCCGCAAACGGCAACTGCTATCACAACTTGAGATTGACGAGATACAACACAAATGCTACGGCAAAAAGGAGGAACCTGGATGTCAGAACTGTGACATGTAGTTAAGTCCCCACCCAGTCAGGGGATACACGGCCCCCCGAATCAGAGCGAATCAGAGCTGAACGAGACGGCTGCTGACCTGAGAGAGAAAATCATGACCCGAATGACAACCAGACCTTCTCGGCGCCAATTACAACGGCTGAGTGAAGTACCATCAGAGATCATTGAGAATGTGAATGCAGCATTGAATATTATACCATTGAATAGCAATACCAAGCGACTGCAACATCAGGAAAAAGGAGCACGAGAAACTAGAGAAATACCAGGGCCTCAGGGAGGAACTGGAGAGGGCCTGGAAGGTGAAGGTCATCGGGGCCCTCGGGGCAGTCACCCCCAATCTGGACCAATGGCTACAACAGATCCCAGGAACAACATCAGACATCTCAGTCCAGAAATGCAGTCCTTGCACAGCCAAGATACTGCGCAGAACCCTCAAGCTCCCAGGCCTCTGGTAGAGGACCTGAGCTCAGAGGATAAGAGGATAAGAGCGGGTGGTTCTTATCAGAGGATAAGAACCACCCGCTCTTATGGGTGGGTGAGAAGGGAATTTTTTTTTTATATACTGTATATAATGACATTAAAAGTGTCATAATAATGACAATTAAAAGTGTGAGGCCTTTAATTATGACAATTAAAAGGCTTCACACCTTATATACATTAATTTCCCAAATCTCTCTGGAGTCACTTAAATAATGTCCAACTAAAGAACAGAACAGAATGTTAGGATGTTTCTGTGTGAACAAAAAGGTGTTTGGTACTGAAACTATGACAGGCCCACTTCATGAACTGTGAACTGAAATAGTAAAACTCGACTCATCATGTCTACTTTTCTATAAATGGACAAACATTCTTGTAAAAAAGGCCAACAGCCGCATAATGTTCAAATAAAAATAAGGGTAATTAAATTTCTAAGTATGATTTTCAAATAAAGTTCAGGTTAATGACTAGTTTTCACTAGTCATTAACCTGAACTTCTACCTTGATAATAAACTGGTTTTAGGTTTATTAATCCTATGAATTTAGGAAAAAGTTCTTCAATGACTTTAAATGCAGTTTTGAGTAGATTTGATTTTAATTTCTGGGAGAGCAGATCACACCAGGACTGTCTCTCCACAGCTGCTTGTGTCTCATTAATGTTGGCAGGTATGATGTGATCTTGAGATTCTGTTTCAAACTGAGTTTATACACCTCTGGAAAACATTTAAAGTTTCTCTGATTTGACTCTTTATAGGTATATGTTTGAGTAAAATGAATATTGTTTACTCTATGAATTACTGACAACATATTTCTTCATTCTGTTTGTGAATGTATGTAAATAAGCAGTTAGATTTAGAAAACTGCACCAGCAAATATCTTTTCATGGGTCTTAGCCTTACTGGGGGCTAAGCACCCCTAAAAGTCAGATCCTAGACTGGTTCTGACTTTTAGGTCTGATCTAAAAGTTCAGACCTGAATGAGTGACATCATTCATTCTGTGGAAAAACAGATTGCTCTTATGGATGCAGTAGATGATGTTTTTAAAGAGCGATCCAGTCAGGAAATGTCAGTAAAACGTTTGTTTGTTCAATGCCATGTGGAGCCTGAGATCTCATACTTTGATCTCAGGCCTTATTATTATTATTATTATATACTTGGGATCATGGCTCAGATTGAATACACCAAAAAACTTGAAAAAGTAATTGCCTTACACTGAAGAGGATTTGATCTTGATAATGTGCATTTCAAGAAGCCAACCACAGACAAGTGAGCTGTTGGCTCCAGATCTGTTGGCTCCAGATCAGCAGGATTCATGTCATGAAGTAACTTTTTCACTCGCCAGACATTGAACCAACAGAGAACTAGATTACATCACAAGTGGTAAAAAACCAAGAAATGTAGATGACTTGTTAAATAGTACAGCTCTGGAATGGAATCCATCTCTGATATTTAGCAGTGTATATCAATGGGGTCAACTCCATACACTTCATTCATTTAATCATAGAACAAAGTGATTACACAATTAATGAGTAGTACAGGGACGCTCGCTATTATTCAGTTTATAGAGTGAAAGGAGTTTTCCTGACTTTTTTTTTTCCCCCATGTTTGATTTGAAACAGAACAGATCAGAGGTGGGGACTCGAGTCACATGACTTGGACTCGAGTCAGACTCGAGTCGTTAAAATCACGACTTGAGACTTGACTTGAAAAAATGCTCAAAGACTCGGACTTGACTTTGACTTTCATGCCATTGACTTGGGACTTGACTCGACTTGAAGCTGTTTACTTGAAAAGACTTGATATTTTTTACTCAAAGTCTTAAAATTTAAAACACATTATTTATAAAGTGGCGTCATTAATTAATTTCACTCATTCCGTATCAATATGCGCAGACCGTCACTATGTTTTTCCTCTCTCCTTATGTATGTATGTGTACGTAGCTGCAGCACAACCAATCAAATTAACAGGATTTGGACGTTTAAAAAAACGCGGCAAAGTTACAGAGCTCAGGGAACGAAATAGAAATAACCGCTCGAATATGCTTCCGCGAGTAATTTCTTTTGGCTACGTAGGTTATGAACTTTCGACTAAAAAACGAACTGCAACTTGTAAAACATGCAAGAAGAGAATATCGGATGGAGATGCCACGACGTCCAACTTTGTCCGGCATTTGAAGCTTCACAGAGATCGGTAGGTGGCACTTTTCTTTTGCTGTAAGATAGTTGACTTTAGCTAACTTCGGGTTAGCATGTGTACTCCGGGTTAAATTGGTGATGATTTACCATAAATCCGGTCCTTCAAATGCCTCCACAAATAATGTGCACCGTGTTAGCTCAGGAAGCCGGTGGATAGTGAGCGGGGCTCCGGAACAGAAAGCAGATTCTGGACCTGAACACAGGGAACAGAGTCTCTCTGTCCCATCATGATGATGAGCCGGGTTTAGTATCATCTAAGGATGGTTGGTGTATTTGAAGACATCTACGTTGGGAAATTATATTGACAATATATTGTTTTGACAGGTCAGAGAAAAGAGGAAAAAACTGCTGTTATGGTTCTTTGTATTGTGCTGTGGAAATGTCAGCATTTTCGTCTTTTTGATTGAATATCAAGTTTAACAGAACTGGGCAATAAAGTGGTCCAATTTAAAAATGTTTTTTATACTTTGTGTTCAGCTACACATGTTCTATCATTTGAGATAAATACATATTTTAAAACGAACAAATGGTCTATTATTTGAATTTTTTGTATAATTGCAAATTATTAAAAAAAAAAATAAAATAAAAACGACTCGAAATGACTTGAAATTAAAGGTTCCTGACTTGAGACTTGACTCGACTTTTGCCTGTCTTTACTTGAGACTTGACTCGGACTTGAGGACAAAGACTTGAGACTTACTTGAGACTTGCAACACAGTGACTTGGTCACACCTCTGGAACAGATTCATAAAAGCTATAAGGATTCAAAATTTACTCAAATTTAAGATTTACACTTATTTTAAATAAAAGTACCGTATTTGCTATATCAATGTATCATGAGATAGTAAAAGTGGTATTCATTAGACGAAAGATAGAAAAACTGGCCTTTATTTAGTCTTTTTACATATGGCTTTAGCTTTTCTTTTATTACAAATAAGTTTTACAAAACGATTCTGAGGACTTCTGAATCAAGCAGAGGTGGAAAACAAAAAAAACAAAAACAAAACTAAGAGGCTGACAACAATGACGCGTTTGCCATCAGATGCCCCCAACTTTCAGCATGACTGCGGCTGAAAGACAGCAACCGGCCGTAAAAAAAAAAAAAGACAGCAAGAGAACATTTTGTCGACACACGGCAGCAAAACGGACGAGACGAACAAGATGGACAGAGGTGGTGACATTTTTTTTTCCCCCAGAATCACAGGAAGAAAAAGCAAGAACCGCGGAGTCGACGCGAGTCCCTTTCCTGTGCCTGACGAGGCTCATTTACATCACGACAGTTTACATCTCGTAGAGCTTCCAGCCGCTGGTCTGAAACCACCGACATCAGAGCAGGTTAAAAGAAGGCCGGTTCACCCCGTTCGGCCCAGTGTTGAGAAACAGTTACTCTCTGCACAGTGAGCGGCGCTCGTCAGCCGCCGCCACAGATTTCTAAACTTCATCAGTATTTTTCCTACAGGTCTAAGGACTAAATTACAGCTCCTTCAGTTATTTGATTCAGTGGAATTAGAAGACATTATCAGAAAGATCAAATGCATACATAGAAACCATCAACACCCCATCACATTAGATTGCACTGCATTAAAATTTCACTTTTCAAGGATCCACCAAACTGGCACATGATGTGTATTTAAAAAAAAAAAAAAAGTTGTTTTCGGACACGTTTTTTTTTTTTTCCTCCCTCCTGGTAAAGTTCGTCAACGGCGACCGTCGTTCCAAATCCCTGTCAGAGAAGGTGTTGCATAAGCAGGATGTGAAGTCTCTTGCATACGGAGGCGTCTCATGTCTCTCTCCTCGCCTTCTTCTTCTTCGCAGGTTTGGGCACTTGGCTCTCTTCGATTTTTTCTGTGGAAACGAGGCAAAGAACACCTTCAACGCATGAGGCAGAAAATTTAATCATGGAGAACTAGTCGTTTTGAAAAGTGTGAAGCACAATAGAACTCTTGGATTACCAAAAAAAAAAAAAAACAACTTCTTCTGTGATTTTCTTTTAGTTTTGCAATTTTTTGGGAACAAGTCTGACTTTTCAGCATTTAAATGCCTAATCCAAGACATTTTGTACTTGCCTGACCAAATTACCCCGACTCCTATAATGAGCTCAGCAGATGAGCAGTTCCACCAGGTGTTTTTGCTAATTGCTGCTGGCTAGTCTGAAGGAGCTGAGTGGAGAGTTGTAAAGGAGGGCCGCTCTGTGAGGCAGAAAGCTGGAAACTGAGGAGGAGCTACGTCTTAAAGCGGAGCTAAGTCCTGCCAGGTGTTGGCACAGGTGAATGGTTGCCATGGGAGATTAAAGTATTTATTGAAAATTTATGAAAGAAACACTCCAGATACGCTATAATGTAAAACAAAAAAAAATAAGTTGATTTATGATGATACTGTCCCTTTAATAACTCTTATTAATTGTCTTACAAACTTTTCTTTTTTACCAATAGAAAAATTAAAGCAAAATAGATTTTTAGTTGTTTACTTTGATAACAAAATTTACTGATTCGTTAGTTTTTACTTAGAAAAAGGTATGACTACACTGCAAGTATAATCAAAACATGCCTGAACAGCGCCCCCCTTGAGAAGCATTGGACCAAGTGCGACGTTCTTACTTTGCTCTGTCGAAGCAGGAAGGTTGTTCTGCTGTAAGCGGGCTCTCCATCGGTTGGCTTCTGTATAGCAAAAAATAAATAAATAAATATATATATATACTGTATATTAGAAATTCAGACTAGAAATAGAAACAATAAAGGTGCGTCGCATCGGTCAAGCAGAAAAGGGATGAACCTCAGTTTTTGGGTCACTCACTGTTCCTTTTACCTCACATCACACTCAGCGTAACAGAGGAAAACCAATAACTGTGTTACGTAAAATAAGAGCTTGGTACAATCAGATAAAGCACCGGCGGGTACTGGAACAGTTCACCGAGACAACATCTTGCTCGTCATGTGAATCAATAACTTATTATCCAGCATTTCTTTAATAAACTGCAGCTATGAGTCATCCAGTGAATCACATCTTGGTCCAGAAAATACGTCCCTTTGTTTGCAGCGGCTAATTTACCTGAATGTCAAGAGAGCTGACAGAATCAGTACCTGAGAATGTTGAACACCAAAAATGAAAGTGCGACTGCAGACCTGATATACAATTAATCTCATTTGTATTAGACAATTACAAGAAAAAAAAATCAATTGATTAAAAAAAGTATTCTTAGCAATTTTTTTTTTTCAATCTGATTTGAAAGTATATTCCTATATTGTTCTTTAAGTGCCATAAATTTAAGGAGAAATAAGTGTGATTACATTTTTTTTTCCATAATAGAGCAACTGTACAATAATACTCTATTTTGTGTTCCAGCTAATCTGGACATGTTGCGCTGGATTGTTGGTGGCTATTAGCTATGTTTGCTACTAGCGGACAACAAATTTAGCTAACATACAGCAACAAGTTACTTTTAACTTCTTAGTCTTTGGCTCCTGGTGATTTTAAATCCATTAGTCACCTTAACATTCGTTTAGCAGAGCTTTACTTTCAAACAAGTGCAAAGCAAACATCAGGGTGTTGTTAAAAAAAAGCCGTTTCCAGTTTCCTTAGTCTCTACAAAAATATGTAGTTGCCATTAATTATATATTCATAGAGTAGATAATCATAAGTCCTAATAAAATAATATTTTTATTGATTGTGTAGCGTGGTCTTCGTGACTGTATTAGTTTTCTTATTGAGTAAAATTAAAAGATGATCTCAGATCAGTAAACAATAACAGTCCGAAACTGCATTGACGTTCTCTCTGACTTTTAGTGTTGTCCAGCCTTGGCACTGAAAACCCCTCAGATAAATAAATCACATTAAAAGTGTTCTAGTTTTCGTGTGTGTTTCAAAAGAAGAGGTGACACTGCACCAGCTGGAACGCAGCCAGCCTTACAGGGTGACTCTAATCCGGGGACTTTACAGTCATTCTGAATCAGGGAATCTGAATGAATGCCATGTGGTGCCGGTAAACTCCGGCCAAACGAGACCAGAGCACTCCTGGGCTAAGACGGATTTATCTAATTCTTTGGACAGATGGAAAGTAGGTTTGCATGACTGTGATTTGGGATGTTAAAGTCACACAAAGGTGTTTACTGTCCACTAGTTAGAGAGGTCGTCTAGCAAAACAGTCAAGTGTCGCCTTAGTTTCACAGAGAAAACCATAAAGTAATCAGAAAATCTAGCTTCAAACAGAGCAGGAACAACCCTTACCTTTATATTATATTAATAACACTTGTCGATTAATTCATCTTACAGCAAAAGTACCAAAGGCGTACTAGATATAGTGCCTTGCAGCAATATTAATACCCCTTAAATTTTCCATATTTTATGTCCACAGTAACAAACTTCAATGTATTTCAGCAGGGTTTTGTATGATAGACCAGGTAGTGCATAGTAGCGTGTTGGGTGGAAAACAAACTGTGAAGTTCTACTTATAACTTTGTTTTTAGGATACTTACTGGCATCATCCATGACATCCAGGTCATTGGCCAACTCGGCACTGGTCAGATGATACTTTTCTGGATCACTGAGGGCCGTGAGCAGGATGAGCAACACCACGGCATTGATGAGCTTTAGGGACACAGGACATACGGGTAAGAAACGGGCAAATTACAGTGGAGCT
The DNA here is from genome assembly GCF_003331165.1 of Xiphophorus hellerii. Classification (NCBI taxonomy): domain Eukaryota; kingdom Metazoa; phylum Chordata; class Actinopteri; order Cyprinodontiformes; family Poeciliidae; genus Xiphophorus; species Xiphophorus hellerii. Next base: position 25,947,778 of record NC_045681.1, read on the forward strand.
GTAGAACTTAAAATGCACACATGAACTCTAGGTGTTGTGCAGGACGTAAAGTCGATGTTATAAACACAGGAACGTTAAAGGTCTGCTTGGAAATTTGTGTTTTTGGTGCAACACAATCTCTGGCTTGTGCAGTTGGTTATGCTGATGACTCATTCATCCCTATTGATGGGGTGAAGCAACGGAGCATTCTTCGCATCAATAGGCAACCTGACACCAAAACCTGCTACCTGAAGAGACCTGCTGCTGATTTATTAATAGCAGGCAGAAAAGGATTTTTCCACAGGCCCTTTAAATTGACTTCAAAATGCTGCTGAGTTTTCCCCTCGTTTTCAATTAGGAGACAATAACCCGGAATTAAACTGTGATAGTTGCCTACATTTAGCTGCACACGTCATCTGCTGCGCTAGTTATAGCCTAACGATCTTAGAGGTAAACAATAACAAAACTATTGGCCTGTCACGATAACATTTTACTGGACGATAACTTATCACAGAAAATTATTGCGATAAAAGAAACATTACTTATTACATTATTTTGAGACCGTTTTTAAGTCATGTGTAGGATAACAGAATAATAATTCAAATTCAGCCCTCTGCGAGATCAATAAGTTTCAATTTTGTAAAGAACACTTTATCCTCGACAAGGAAGATATTTTAAATGTATATATATTGTTATATAAAAAATAACAATAAAAAAGACCAAAAAACAATCAACTGAAAATTAAACCAAACGCAAACCGAAACCGTAAATAAATTAGATTACAAAGTTTCTTTAAGCAAATAGCCCTTCAAAAATATGAATAGTCAGAATGGACATTAATGGGGGGGCTTTTAACTTATCACGCGATTAATTGATTAATTGCTTATTGCGGACAGGCTTACAAACCCATAAAAATGACCAGAATACCCTGAAATAATATTTCATCCTTTTGTTGGAGTGCAGTATCCAACCTGAATCCCTCCAACGAGGCCACGCTTCCCCGCTTGCTGCCGAATGTCTACAGGGATGCAGTGGGACGCAGACGGATGCTCACCATATACCAGACCCCCAGGATGATGGTTCCTGTGCGGACATGGCAGCACAGGCAGCAGCTTGTGGAGTACCAGCGGTCCCACCGGGGACATCATCATCTTGTCTGTGAACATTTACACGCAGGGTCGGTGACGGGTCGGGTTGGGAAGGAAAGCAGTCGCCTCGTCGTCCGAGCCACGTCCGCCGAGCGCCGAGTCTCGCCGAGAAATGACGAGAATCATCCGCTGTTGGTCTTTCGGTTGTTTACTCGTCGCTCGAGGGATTATAAACGCGCCGCCGCGTCAAGTTCGACGCCATCTGAGGCGGAAAGCGGAAATCTGATTCCAAATTAAAAGCTGAATTTCACATTGACGCAAAAATGTTTTTTAAGAAATTTCTCGAATAGGGAATCTTTGAAATTTTATAACAAACACAGTTTTCAGTGTACTTTTTCTTCTTCAGGTGAAGGAAAGAACTATTTAGCTGGTATCAGTCGAATTGTGAACTTCGCTCAGAAGCTGAAACTTCTTAAGGAAAGGAAAATTAACAGGCAGGGTCCCCGAGGTCAAACGTTCCACATGAGAAAATATGAAGTTTCTTTCCAAGTTCAAAATCCAACAATGACTGGCATCAATATAATTTAGTGATAACACTTTAATTGTACATTGTAGCAGACACTTGTGAATGGGCCCCATATGAATATTTTTTTTAATTTTTTTTGCATTGGTTGATTATTAACTGGCCCTGGGGTCAATTGACTTCTTTGGGGTGAACAAACACAGCAACACAGGCCAACATTTTTTATTTTTTTTTGAGGGGAAGGATCTATTTTTTGGAGACCACAGATACAACAGAAATTAATCTAGTTTGCAGACCCCATTCAAGTTTTGTCTAATTACTTCAGCTAAAGTTATTTTGAAGAGTACTTCCGGTGGTAATCTGTGCTACCCTTGATTGAACAACCTCGGTCATGGTGATGACGATAAACACCCGAAAGGAGTTGGACTCAAATCCGATTATGTAATGCGTGATTTCGAGAAAGTTACTGAGCGGATTAAACTCAGAACACGAATCTGGAAATTATGGGTCAATTCTTTACCCAGATCCGTTTATTATTTATTTATTTATTATTTACCGGTTGAAGCTGTGTTAAAGATAAAGCAGTCTAACATCGCTATATAAGGCGTAATATTTCACATGGCAAATAATTGATAGAAGAGTAATAGAAAAACCAACAGACGCAGCGGTCATCACATGCTGTTCAAACAGGTGATTCAATGTAATTGAATCATTAAATGTTCAGACTGGGCGGCGTGGACAACCGCCCAGGGCATCATCATGTGGGCGGGCATCATGATGAAAGTGGACAGTATCTATACTGAAATAATATATTCTGGACACCTTTTATATATATATAAAAAAAACTGTACTTTCTTTGGCACTTTTTCAGATGGTGGGTAGTAGGGAATTTTCCATAAAAAAAGAAATCTAAAAAACGATCTGTATTTTCAGTCTGCAAAATAAACAAAACTACTAAAGATTGCCATAAATGATGTTTTTATCTGATGAAGCAGCCTAATTAACATCTAAGAAGGAAGTTTCAATGAAATGCATTAAAAAAAATAAACATTTTGGTTGCAAGTCAAAAATTCCCTAAAATTAGATATTTTAAAAACAAACAAAAAATCCCTGTTTTCTACCACCAATATCTTGAAACTATTAAAGATGGCCAAAATGGATGACTTTATATTATTCAGCGGCCTAATTTATCTTTAGTAGAGAAGTTTTATTTATTTGTATGAAAGATACAAATTTGAGAAGTGGTCAAAAAAAATACACAATTTTTGTCAATTTTTGAATTTTTTTTCCGTCGGTCAAATTAGCTCTGGTAGCATTTTTGTGGCCTAATAAATCTTTATTAAACAGTCCCAGACCCCTACAAAAAATTGAGCTTGTTAAGATTACATAGTCGGCTGGAAAAAATAGCTTTTGGGGCTTGGTTTCCAAAAGCCCCAAAATCAGAAGCTACAATCGGAAACCAAATTCAGCTTTGATCCAGACGGTCAGTTAGGATCGCCGCCACAGTTAGAGGACTGGACTGACGTTTCCTTCTGTGCAGTCCGGTTTCTGTTAGGATCCTGCTCATCATGCTATTAATGGTTTTAACCACAGTGCAAAGCAGCATCCGTGTCTCTCCATGTTTTAGACCAAACATGAAGGGAAACTTGACCAAGGGAAGCTAGTACAGTTAGCCACTGTGCTAGCCTAGCATAAACCGCCACTTCATGGACATACAATTATCACGTTTAAACAAGATACGTATCACGTCTAAGATAAGTATCACGCTATAACGTGATGGCACTCTAAATATTTTTTTTCCTGTGTGATAGCAATGCGCTTCCATACAAATCAAACCAAAATTAATACTGTTCCATCTGAGGACAGTCGGGAATAAAACCCACTTCCGTTTTTCAGTTGAATGTGTTTGGCTCATTTGTCTACACTGGGCCACACATATATACAAGCATGAACAGCAGCCTAATAGGATTAAAGATAAAAAAGTGTGTAACACCCCCAGCCCCAAATGAAGGATTGTGGCTTTACTGATGAACGTGAGGTTTATTGGAAAGTTAACCCTGAGTTTCATTGTAATAGCTGTATGCACAAACACACACACACACACCCACACACACCCACACACACACACACACACACACAAAGGACAGTGTAAGCTACAAAAACACAACCAGAACATTTCAACTAAAAATAATATTCACCTCTAAAAATATCAACTCTAATTCAAAACTATGCCCTAGTGTTTATATACAACAAATTCACAATTTCAATCGATTACAAATTAGAACCATCCTTATTTACAAAACAAACATACCTTGTGCCTCTATCAAGGGGTTCGCTAATAACTAGACACATTTTAACACGTTGTTGTAACTTGTCTTCTGTTCCTTTCTGTCGTTAAGCTGCCATTCTACAACATATATAGAGCAAAAATAAAAATAAAATAACATCAAATCAAAAACTGGAAGTCATATGTTATACAAAATAAAACGAGATAAAGGAAAAAAGCCCTTAAGATGTCTAAATGAGAAACGGCCACAGTTTAACCTGAGTTCATCAAACACTTTTCCTCACAAAAACCTCTTTTGATGAGGAAAACACTGTTGAGCAGATTCAATGGGAAACCGGGTGATTGTGTTTTGCACATTGTTAAGCCCATATCAATTACAGCCACATTGGCAGAACTAGTCTAATATGTTGGGAAAAGTTTCATTTGTCTTAATATGAACGAATTTATTTGGAAATGTTTTAATGGTTTGAAACATCTCCTTTACTAGAAGGTGGGAATCACTTCAGAGCTTTTCCTGGTTACCATAGCAATAGCAACTAATGCGACACTTCTACCTGACTGATGATGTCACTAGGATCAGATGCTTTGTGTCATAGAGCTATGACATCAGCTCTGAAACCTCTTAAATAGTTTGTCACTTGTGTTCTAGAGCCAGACTTGCAGAACCCAGCGGATTTATAGTTAATTGTTCTCTTTTCATTGTTAGACAGAAACGGAAGATGGATTCCCGTCAATTACCTAAGATTATTAATCCTTTGCTAAGGACAAGACAGAAGACGGAACCGAATGAAGAATCGAACCGACTTCGAGAACAGGAAGAATCTTTAAACACCTATGTTTCTTACTGGACTAAATACACTAAAGATACGGAACCTGAAAGAAAAATGACGGAAAGACTGCTGAGCCAAAGAGCTCCCTACGCGTCCACAGCTTATTACAGCGAGGTTTCTGGAAAAGACAAACTGTTTAAAAAGCCTTTAAAAGTAAAAGAAATGGCTAAGCGGGAGTCAAATGAAGGCTTTCCGCCTATATTTCAAAACACGCGTCCTGAAAAGGTTCCATCTCAACAGGATTGCAAGAAAATTGTTTATAACAATCTGGATGAAAATAAAGAAAAAAGAAACTGCTAGTTACATCCTTTTGGAGGAAAAGCGTCGTGCAGAGAGGGCCAAGCAGCATTTACACCAAAAGTTACAAGAGGAACAAGAGAGGGAGAAGAAAGATAAAATGAAACAGATTCTGACTGATACATGGGACACCCAGGTTCAATATAAAAAGCAGAAAAACATGGAGAAGGCTGAAATTGAAAGGCAACAAATGGCTGCCATAATGCAGTCAGATGGACTGCATAAAATGAAGAAATGGAAATGAAGAGACAGAAGAAAGAGAAAAGCCGGAATTTTTTGAGACATAATGAGGCTCAACTTAACCAAAAAGAGCAAAAGAAATCTAGAGGGGACAGTTTAAAGAATATATTAAAGAAAGAAACTGATTATGATGTTCTTTTACACAATAAGCAATGCAACAAGATGGCCAAGGATGAAGTTACCAAATTATCACATCAAATACAGCAGCAGGAGAAAACTCCGAAGCAAAAACCTCTGGCTGATGAATTGGCTACTAGACATCAGTACATTGATGACAAGGACAGGAGTCGTGAAATACGTCAAAAATTAGTGTACAACCAACTGTCCCTAATAAAGAAGAAAGAAGACGCGAAAAGGACAATTATGGAAGATAGGTCATTGAAAGAAATGAAACATCGGGAAGCTGCAGAGCAGAAGCTTGAAAAACTGGCGAAAGAGAAAAAAGCTGCAGCTACCAAGTCTCTGACCGACTCGTGGGATTATCAGATACGACGCAAACAGCAGGAGAAGAAGGAACTTCGTGAGGCTGAGAGGAAAGACATGTTATCCTTAATTGAGTTAGAGAGAGTGTGTGGAGGTGAACGTATTAAAAGTATCCATCTTGACAAATGCAAACAGCCTGTTTTATGACGACGTTAAGGAGACTCTGCCAGCAGCAAGACCAGAGAGAAGTTGCTCCAAGTCCTGTGAGGGAAGAACGACGTATTCTGACAAACATGATGAAGGAAAAACCAGCAAGGTTTGCAGACCTTCACTGAGCTGTCAGAAAGTTACCAATACCAATACTGTCAAACTTCCCTCACTAAACTCCAAATCTGTGCACGTCTCTAAGAATTGCCAACAGAGTTCTAAAATGGAAAATTCCCATCCAAGGAAGTTTGGGATGCCGCTCTTAGGCTGCCGGCCACATGAACCGACAAGCAGAAGAAGATGGATGGATGGATGGACGGACGGACGGATGGATGGATGGATGGACAGACGGACGGATGGATGGACGGATAGATGGATGGATGGACGGATGGATGGATGGATGGATGGATGGATGGACGGATAGATGGATGGACGGACTGATGGATGGATAGATGGATGGATGGATGGACGGATAGATGGATGGACGGACGGATGGCTCTTCAAACCAGTCTTTCCTTTTCTCTTCAGCCTGTCTGTGAAAACAGCGGCTTTCACTTATCATTTACAAAACATCTTTGTAATATTTTCCGTTAGCAACGTCAGACATATGAGGCCTTAGCTTTGAAGGTAGCATAAGTCATTTTAACAAAAGGTTTTCTCTGGGTGCTCCAGTTTTCCTACAAAAACAATAGACAGACAGACAGACAGACAGACAGACATTGTCTGTAATTTTATTTATTAGTAAAATTAAGTAATCCTTCTTCAAATATAAGTTTTCTCTGGGTGCTCCAGTTTCTCTAAAACACAAGTGACAGACAGACAGACACTGTAATTTGCTCTCTTAGTAAAATCAACTAATCTTGCTTTAAACTAAAGTTTTCTCCGGGAGCTCCGGTTTCTCTACAAACACAAATGACAGACATACAGACAAACAGATAGATATTGTCTGTAATTTGTCTATTAGTTAAATAATTCTACTTAAACATAAATTCTCTCCGGGTCTCTACAAACATGATGCTACATAGGTTAGCTAGCTAAAATAGATAGGTCTATCAATAGGTAGGCAGGTAGAAAGATACCTGCCTACCTATTGATAGACAGGCAGGTATACCTACCTGTCTATTAGGTAGGTATACCTGTCAGTGCATAAGACTGACATGACATGATAAACATGACATAACATCTGTCATGAACATGAAGGAGTCTTTATGAATGTTCATGACTGTTGTCATGAAGTGTCATTCGGTAAATAATGACACTTTTAATGCAAAGCTGCATTAAAAGTGCCAACTTCGCATTATTTTGAAAATAAAGTCACTTTAATGCAAGGTTGGCACTTTTAATGGACTTTCACTGCAACTTCTAGAGCAACTTTGCATTAAAAGTGTCATAATAATAACATTAAAGACAAGGACAGAACTGTATTGAATTGAATATATATATATAATGATGACATTAAAAGTGTCATTATTTCGACACTTTTAATGTCATATTTATAGTGTGAGGCATTTAATTATGACAATTAAAATTAAAAGGCCTCACACCATATATATATATATAATGTCATTATATACAGTATGTATGTATATATATATATACTGTATATATATATAATGACATTAAAAGTGTCATTATTACGACACTTTTAATGTCATATTTAATAGTGTGAGGCATTTTAATTATGACAATTAAAATTAAAAGGCCTCAACCTTATATATATATATATATATATATATATATATATATATATATATATATATATATATATATATATATATATATATATAATGTCATTATATACAGTATGTATGTATATATATACTGTATATATATATAATGACATTAAAATTGTCATTATTATGACACTTTTAATGTCATAATTAAAAGTTTGAGGCCTTTAATTATGACAATTAAAATTAAAGGCCTCACACCTTATATATATTAACTTATATATTAATATTATATATATATATTAATTATAATATATTATTATATATTATATTATTATATAATAATATATATATATACTGTATATATAGTATATATATATATATATATATATATATATATATATATATATAATATATATATATATATATATATAATATATATATATATATACTGTACATAATGACATTAAAATTGTCATTATTATGACACTTTTAATGTCATAATTAAAAGTGTGAGGCCTTTAATTATGACAATTAAAATGAAAAGGCCTCACACCTTATATATATTAAGTTATGAAGCCTAGGCGCAAATTCAAACTGGAAGACTCTTTTATCCCCACCGGGACCCGCTAATTGAAGCGACCTGCCCACAATCGTCGACCTATCAACGCCGGACCAAGCCACGTCACGTCCAATCACCGACCAAGTCCCAGCTGATAAGGACCTTCATCCGTGGTGTCCTTCGCTCTCCAGCCGAGCTCAACCCACCACCACCCCTTGTCCTCCATTCGCCCGGTCCCGAGGCCCGCACCCTTCTTCAACCTTCACCACCAGTGCCGGGCCCCGGGAGATGACGTTCCTAACAGCATCGGGGATGCTCATCTGAAGCCTATCGCTAACGCTAGCGATAACCGTTATCCCCCAGCCGGGGCCCGAGCGCCAAAGACTTTAAATTCTGTTTGTCAATAAACTCTTCTAATTGTCTTCTCATCTCCGTCTGAGTCTCTCCAGATTGAAATATATATATATATATAATGTCATTATATACAGTATGTATATATATATATACACTGCCTGGCCAAAAAAAAAGTCGCCACCTGGATTTAACTAAGCAAATAGGTACAAGGCCTCCTATGGATAAGTACTTGCATAGGCGATTATCTTTCAGCTGGCAACAAGTTTTTAACCCCAGCTGATGCAATGAGTAACTCCTCATTTCTTAAACAACCATGTCAAAAAGACACATCCTGTGGTCGTGGAAAAGACGTTAGTCTGTTTAAGAAGGGTCAAATCATTGGCATGACATCAAGCAGAGAAAACATTTAAGGAGATTGCAGAACTACTAGATTGGGTTAAGAACTTGTCCAACGCATCATTAAAAACTGGAAGGATGGAGGGGAACCATCGTCTTCCAGGAAGAAATGTGGTCGGAAAAAATCCTGAATGATCGTGAGTCGGCGATTACTTAAACGTTTGGTCAAATCAAATCGAAGAAAAACAACAGCAGAACTCAGGAGTATGTTTAATTGTGAACGCAAAAGCATTTCCACACGCACAATGCAAAGGGAACTCAAGGGGTTGGGATTGAACAGCTGTGTAGCCGTAAGAAAACCTCTAATCAGTAAGGCTAACCAGAAAAAAAGGCTTCAGTTTGCAAGGGAGCATAAAGATTGGACTCTGGAGGAATGGAAGAGGGTCATGTGGTCTGATGAGTCCAGATTTACCCTGTTCCAGAGTGATGGGCGCATCAGGGTAAGAAGAGAGGCAGGTGAAGTGATGCACCCATCATGCCTAGTGCCTACTGTACAAGCCTGTGGGGGCAGTGCTATGATCTGGGGTTGCTGCAGTTGGTCAGGTCTAGGTTCAGCAACATTGTGTGCCCAAAGAATGAGGTCAGCTGACTACCTGAATATACTGAATGACCAGGTTATTCCATCAATGGATTTTGTCTTCCCAAATGGAACGGGCATATTCCAAGATGACAATGCCAGGATTCATCGGGCTCACATTGTGACAGAGTGGTTCAGGGAGCATGAGACATCTTTTTCACACATGGATTGGCCACCACAGAGTCCAGACCTTAACCCCATTGAGAATCTTTGGGATGTGCTGGAGAAGGCTTTGCGCAGTGGTCAGACTCTCCCATCATCAATACAAGATCTTGGTGAAAGATTAATGTGTAACACAGTAGAGAAGGGTATTACATATTTTGGATAAATGGGCCAATAGGTTCGGCTATCGGAGCACAGTGGAGTGTTTAAATGACACACAAGGGCAGTTGGGTGTATTTAAAGAACTGGTTTTAGTGACAGAAAACACACAATTAACAGTTGCACAAAACACACAATTATGAAAATAAAATTACACACAATAAAATGAAAAAAAAAAAGAAATAACAATAATACTTGGCCAAGTGCTAATTCTTAATTTCAAATAATTCGGGTGCACCCTGGTAATCTGCACTCCAAATTGTATTAGTCAGCAGATTAATCAAATTAATCCCAATTTGGTTTGATTCAACTTCATTCACAGGAGAATTTCCACCACAGCTGTGCGTCACAATGTCCGAAATAAAACAATCCAAACAGTATTGTCCAAAAATCAATAAATAAAAAAACAATAATAATGGAGAATGTCAGTTGTAGGTTTCACACATAACCGTGTGTGAAGATGTATGTTGCTCTCCTACCACACCGCAGGGTGCAGCATGACTCCAAATGGGATAGACGAAATCTGGTTCTCTCTTTAGGTCCAGGTGGGAAGGCTCGCCATCAATATCAAAGGAGGGATCCACTTCAGGAATGATCCAGTATAAAAAAAAACCTGACCTGTCAACAGACAGGACCAGCAGAAATACAGGACTTTACCAAGCCGTTCTAGCTTTAATCCTTCTTTCCAACACAGTAACAAAACATTACCTAGTTACTAAAACAACGGATATTTTTTTAACAACAATGTAACAAACGACAAAAACACAAATAAAAGGCTCCGAATATGCTCACCGATCTCAGTGCGACACACTTCAGACAACCGTATAGTGGGTCTCAATCCGGATGCGTGGGGCACTAAACGATGTAACAAGGCATATTTGATCTAAATAATATAAACTTAATAAAATAAAATTATGTTAAAGCCTAAATTTTACCTTTTATCTACGAAGAACAAGCTGAAATAACTGCCAGAAAGAGCCAACGATTCCTAACGGCTCTAACGGTAAAAAACTGAAGTTCAGTTTGTATTCATTTAATAAATAATTTCCAGCACAAAAGCTGGACAATCAACATAAAATCTATTTACAAAAGAGTTTATCCACAATACAGTTAATACAGCACGTAAAAAATACTTTTAACTGTCGGGATACATACTCTGGCGCTGCCCCGCTCAGCAGTCTCACCGCGTCGGATCTCTAGAGCAAAGCCAACGGTACTGCAGACCCGGGGGAGAAGGGCGGGATCCACAACGGCAGCCTGCACCCTGATTGGTCCAGACGCTCTGGAAACCAAACTTCTCATTGGCCAGGCAGACCACCCAGCTTCCTTAACCTCTTCTCTTAAAGTGGCATACCCACTTTATGTGGGTTACAAATGCAACACTGGATGGAAATAAACCTTTGACACTGCAGAAGCTTATTGAAACAATGCCACAGCGAATGCGGGCTGTAATCAAAGCTAAAGGCGGTCCAACAAAATATTAGAGAGTGTGACCATTTTTTGGTGGCGACTTTTTTTTTGGCCAGGCAGTATATATACTGTATATCAGAGGTGGGGACTCGAGTCACATGACTTGGACTCGAGTCAGACTCGAGTCGTTAAAATCACGACTTGAGACTTGACTTGAAAAAATGCTCAAAGACTCGGACTTGACTTTGACTTTCATGCCATTGACTTGGGACTTGACTCGACTTGAAGCTGTTTACTTGAAAAGACTTGATATTTTTTACTCAAAGTCTTAAAATTTAAAACACATTATTTATAAAGTGGCGTCATTAATTAATTTCACTCATTCCGTATCAATATGCGCAGACCGTCACTATGGTTTTCCTCTCTCCTTATGTATGTATGTGTACGTAGCTGCAGCACAACCAATCAAATTAACAGGATTTGGACGTTTAAAAAAACGCGGCAAAGCTACAGAGCTCAGGGAACGAAATACGAAATAACCGCTCGAATATGCTTCCGCGAGTAATTTCTTTTGGCTACGTAGGTTATGAACTTTCGACTAAAAAACGAACTGCAACTTGTAAAACATGCAAGAAGAGAATATCGGATGGAGATGCCACGACGTCCAACTTTGTCCGGCATTTGAAGCTTCACAAAGATCGGTAGGTGGCACTTTTCTTTTGCTGTAAGATAGTTGACTTTAGCTAACTTCGGGTTAGCATGTGTACTCCGGGTTAAATTGGTGATGATTTACCATAAATCCGGTCCTTCAAATGCCTCCACAAATAATGTGCACCGTGTTAGCTCAGGAAGCCGGTGGATAGTGAGCGGGGCTCCGGAACAGAAAGCAGATTCTGGACCTGAACACAGGGAACAGAGTCTCTCTGTCCCATCATGATGATGAGCCGGGTCTAGTATCATCTAAGGATGGTTGGTGTATTTGAAGACATCTACGTTGGGAAATTATATTGACAATATATTGTTTACTGCAGTCAGTGCATTAAGTCAACTGTTTTTGACTTAATGCACTGACCGGCGTGACTGTCACATGTGGCACAGAACCCATTTCCAAGTAGTATAGCTTTGCTGGGAAAAAAAAAAAAAGACCAAATACAGTGACTGTCCCAAATAAATTTTGTGTTTAGAATATCTGTCCCATATTTACGGAGGACTGAAACTAACATACTTAGAAATAAAAGCAGAAAAATAAATGCACCAGACCTTCCTGAGTTTACTTGTGATAACTTCATTTATACTTATTTCATTTTTTGAAAACTATGATTGTTGTAGTGTTGATGTTTATTTATGAATAGAAGGAGTAAACTGAAGTCAAATGTAATTCATGAATGGCTGTAATTTATTTTCTGACATCTGTTTACTTCTGACAGATTTGAAGAATACCAGATGAATAAGAGGATCACAAATGAACCTCAAATACGTATTTTAAAAAGAACAAATGGTCTAATATTTGAATTTTATGTATAATTGCAAATTATATAAAAAAAAAATAAAATAAAAACGACTCGAAATGACTTGAAATTAAAGGTTCCTGACTTGAGACTTGACTCGACTTTTGCCTGTCTTTACTTGAGACTTGACTCGGACTTGAGGACAGAGACTTGAGACTGTTAAAGAGGAAAGTTATTATGTTAGCTTAAATTTTGGAAAAAGCATGGCTCTCCTTTTCCTCCTGTTAGCCGGGTCGCGAGCGGATGTCATCACGGCTGCAAAAGTACGGCGAAACAGAATGACGTCACAGATCACAGAGTTTAATCTCATACAAAGCAATCGACAACAAAGCTGCAGAGATACAGAGATATGCATTTTCTCATGAAAATAAAAACACACAAGGGAAGACAGACGAACACAAAACATATAAGACAGACAAAGGCGCCCTCGTGGAGAAAAGATGAAAAAAACTCTCTCAGCCCCTCTCCGGTGCTGCCCTGAAATTTTAACCAAAGAGGCGTTTCCCTATTTAATATATGCAAAGAAGGCGTTCTGCTCTTCGACCAATTAGAACTCCCTCAGGCCCCCAAAGAAAGTTGTGACTTCCTGATTTATAGCAAAGGTGTCTGTTTTTTTATCTAAGCAAAGGCGGACCACTTCGTGCCCATCGCTGCCTGATACGGAAGATCCCTGGCGCCAAACGTCCTAAGATGAGATTTCACAGACACCTCCGTAGTCCCCACTTCCATTGGAATGCAAATTTATTGCTCTGGTGTGGGGGAGGCAAAGGGCCCTGCTCTGTCTGCTTACCGCATCTCAGACGAGACCTGTTCCAAATAAGAGTATTGTATATAACTGTTACACATGTCGTAGATTAACTGTATTAAGCGCCAACAAATAATCATTTTCCTTTACAAGACTTACTTGAGACTTGCAACACAGTGACTTGGTCACACCTCTGGGTCAATTCTTTACCCAGATCCGTTTATTTATTTATTTATTTATTTACCGTTGAAGCTGTGTTAAAAGATAAAGCAGTCTAACATCGCTATTTAAGGCGTAATATTTCACATGGCAAATAATTGATAGAAGAGTAATAGAAAACCAACAGACGCAGCGGTCATCACATGCTGTTCGAACAGGTGATTCAATGTAATTGAATCATTAAATGTTCAGACTGGGCGGCGTGGACAACCGCCCAGGGCATCATCATGTGGGCCGCATCATGATGAAGTGACTGTATCTATACTGAAATAATATATTCTGGACACCTTTTATATATATATTTAAAAAACCTGTACTTTCTTTGGCACTTTTTCAGATGGTGGGTAGTAGGGAATTTTCCAAAAAAAGAAATCTATAAAACGATCTGTATTTTCAGTCTGCAAAATGAAACAAAACTACTAAACATAGCCATAAATAACTGTTTTTATCTGATGAAGCAGCCTAATAAACATCTTAGAAGGAAGTTTCAATGAAATGCATTAAAAAAATAAACATTTTGGTGCAAGTCAAAAATTCCCTAAAATTAGATATTTTAAAAAACAAACAAAAAATCCCTGTTTTCTACCACCAATATCTATGAAACTATTAAAGATGGCCAAAATGGATGACTTTATATTATTCAGCGGCCTAATTTATCTTTAGTAGAGAAGTTTTATTTATTTGTATGAAAGATACAAATTTGAGAAGTGGTCAAAAAATACACAATTTTGTCAATTTTTGAATTTTTTTTCCGTCGGTCAAATTAGCTCTGGTAGCATTTTTGTGGCCTAATAAATCTTTATTAAACAGTCCCAGACCCCTACAAAAAATTGAGCTTGTTAAGATTACATAGTCGGCTGGAAAAAATAGCTTTTGGGGCTTGGTTTCCAAAAGCCCCAAAAGCCTCCGTCATAATCGCCCTTTAGCCATTTCCCGAATCAGAAGCTACAATCGGAAGCCAAATTCAGCTTTGATCCAGACGGTCAGTTAGGATCGCCGCCACAGTTAGAGGACTGGACTGACGTTTCCTTCTGTGCAGTCCGGTTCTGTTTAGGATCCTGCTCATCATGCTATTAATGGTTTTAACCACAGTGCAAAGCAGCATCCGTGTCTCTCCATGTTTTAGACCAAACATGAAGGGAAACTTGACCAAGGGAAGCTAGTACAGTTAGCCACTGTGCTAGCCTAGCATAAAACCGCCACTTCCTGGACATACAATTATCACGTTTAAACAAGATACGTATCACGTCTAAGATAAGTATCACGCTATAACGTGATGGCACTCTAAATATTTTTTTTCCTGTGTGATAGCATTGCGCTTCCATACAAATCAAACCAAAATTAATACTGTTCCATCTGAGGACAGTCGGGAATAAAACCCACTTCCGTTTTTCAGTTGAATGTGTTTGGCTCATTTGTCTACACTGGGCCACCCATATATACAAGCATGAACAGCAGCCTAATAGGATTAAAGATAAAAAAGTGTGTAACACCCCCAGCCCCAAATGAAGGATTGTGGCTTTACTGATGAACGTGAGGTTTATTGGAAAGTTAACCCTGAGTTTCATTGTAATAGCTGTATGCACAAACACACACACCCCCACACACACACACACACAAAAAGGACAGTGTAAGCTACAAAAACACAACCAGAACATTTCAACTAAAAATAATATTCACCTCTAAAAATATCAACTCTAATTCAAAACTATGCCCTAGTGTTTATATACAACAAATTCACAATTTCAATCGATTACAAAATTAGAACCGTCCTTATTTACAAAACAAACATACCTTGTGCCTCTATCAAGGGGTTCGCTAATAACTAGACACATTTTAACACGTTGTTGTAACTTGTCTTCTGTTCCTTTCTGTCGTTAAGCTGCCATTCTACAACATATATAGAGCAAAAATAAAAATAAAATAACATCAAATCAAAAACTGGAAGTCATATGTTATACAAAATAAAACGAGATAAAGGAAAAAAGCCCTTAAGATGTCTAAATGAGAAACGGCCACAGTTTAACCTGAGTTCATCAAACACTTTTCCTCACAAAAACCTCTTTTGATGAGGAAAACACTGTTGAGCAGATTCAATGGGAAACCAGGTGATTGTGTTTTGCACATTGTTAAGCCCATATCAATTACAGCCACATTGGCAGAAACTAGTCTAATATGTTGGGAAAAGTTTCATTTGTCTTAATATGAACGAATTTATTTGGAAATGTTTTAATGGTTTGAAACATCTCCTTTACTAGAAGGTGGGAATCACTTCAGAGCTTTTCCTGGTTACCATAGCAATAGCAACTAATGCGACACTTCTACCTGACTGATGATGTCACTAGGATCAGATGCTTTGTGTCATAGAGCTATGACATCAGCTCTGAAACCTCTTAAATAGTTTGTCACTTGTGTTCTAGAGCCAGACTTGCAGAACCCAGCGGATTTATAGTTAATTGTTCTCTTTTCATTGTTAGACAGAAACGGAAGATGGATTCCCGTCAATTACCTAAGATTATTAATCCTTTGCTAAGGACAAGACAGAAGACGGAACCGAATGAAGAATCGAACCGACTTCGAGAACAGGAAGAATCTTTAAACACCTATGTTTCTTACTGGACTAAATACACTAAAGATACGGAACCTGAAAGAAAAATGACGGAAAGACTGCTGAGCCAAAGAGCTCCCTACGCGTCCACAGCTTATTACAGCGAGGTTTCTGGAAAAGACAAACTGTTTAAAAAGCCTTTAAAAGTAAAAGAAATGGCTAAGCGGGAGTCAAATGAAGGCTTTCCGCCTATATTTCAAAACACGCGTCCTGAAAAGGTTCCATCTCAACAGGATTGCAAGAAAATTGTTTATAACAATCTGGATGAAATAAAGAAAAAGAAACTGCTAGTTACATCCTTTTGGAGGAAAAGCGTCGTGCAGAGAGGGCCAAGCAGCATTTACACCAAAAGTTACAAGAGGAACAAGAGAGGGAGAAGAAAGATAAAATGAAACAGATTCTGACTGATACATGGGACACCCAGGTTCAATATAAAAAGCAGAAAAACATGGAGAAGGCTGAAATTGAAAGGCAACAAATGGCTGCCATAATGCAGTCAGATAGACTGCATAAAAATGAAGAAATGGAAATGAAGAGACAGAAGAAAGAGAAAAGCCGGAATTTTTTGAGACATAATGAGATTCAACTTAACCAAAAAGAGCAAAAGAAATCTAGAGGGGACAGTTTAAAGAATATATTAAAGAAAGAAACTGATTATGATGTTCTTTTACACAATAAGCAATGCAACAAGATGGCCAAGGATGAAGTTACCAAATTATCACATCAAATACAGCAGCAGGAGAAAACTCCGAAGCAAAAACCTCTGGCTGATGAATTGGCTACTAGACATCAGTACATTGATGACAAGGACAGGAGTCGTGAAATACGTCAAAAATTAGTGTACAACCAACTGTCCCTAATAAGAAGAAAGACGACGCGAAAAGGACAATTATGGAAGATAGGTCATTGAAAGAAATGAAACATCGGGAAGCTGCAGAGCAGAAGCTTGAAAAACTGGCGAAAGAGAAAAAAGCTGCAGCTACCAAGTCTCTGACCGACTCGTGGGATTATCAGATACGACGCAAACAGCAGGAGAAGAAGGAACTTCGTGAGGCTGAGAGGAAAGACATGTTATCCTTAATTGAGTTAGAGAGAGTGTGTGGAGGTGAACGTATTAAAAGTATCCATCTTGACAAATGCAAACAGCCTGTTTATGACGACGTTAAGGAGACTCTGCCAGCAGCAAGACCAGAGAGAAGTTGCTCCAAGTCCTGTGAGGGAAGAACGACGTATTCTGACAAACATGATGAAGGAAAAACCAGCAAGGTTTGCAGACCTTCACTGAGCTGTCAGAAAGTTACCAATACCAATACTGTCAAACTTCCCTCACTAAACTCCAAATCTGTGCACGTCTCTAAGAATTGCCAACAGAGTTCTAAAAAAGGAAAATTCCCATCCAAGGAAGTTTGGGATGCCGCTCTTAGGCTGCCGGCCAC